>NC_092793.1:2578378-2754365 GCF_918797505.1 Bemisia tabaci
TCATTTTTCAATAAAGGAAAACTATTCAATATCATTCACATTTTTCCGAAATTTCATGACATAGGTATTTCACATGAAACTCCAATTTTTTTTTTTTTTTTTCATGAAAAATTGCAATCCTGTAGAGGTGGCTGATCTAGATTTGGAACTAGTAGCCATGAGGAGCGGTCAGTTTCTCCCTAGTGGAATACATATTTCACATGAAACTCCAATTTTTTTTTTTTTTTTTTTTTTTTTTTTTTTTTTTTTTTTAATGAAAAATTGCGATCCTATAGAGGTGGCTGGTAGGTTCGGAACTAATAGCCACGAGGAGCGGTCAGTTTCTCCCTAGTGGAATAAAAGCGACGCTGAGATCCACATTAAAGTGGGAGAATGGATGCAGGAGGTAAGCACGGCTTTGAGCATTGAGTCGACCTGCTGCCGTCTCCTGTTCTCCGCGTACATCGAACTTCGAGCTTTTGACCCGTGAGGCGGAGAGCAGCCAAGCTCCCGCCTCCCTCCACCCACCTCAACCCCACCATTCTACAATCTCATCCTCCTATCCTCTCATGCCACAATTGCCACTCCAACGTTACGGAAAACCTCCACTCTACCAGTGCCCATCACTCGACGCGAGCTTTGAGACGTTGATAGCTCCCAGAGAAAAATTCGACTTCGGAGAATATCGGTTATTTATACTGGCTACTATGCTTATTGGAAACAATTTTAAATCTTACCCTGTTATATAAAATCACTAGGGGGTTCGCCCTTTGGCCGCTATATGGCCCTACCCCAGGAGGGCATTTTGCGCACTTAGATCATCTAAATAATAGAGTGGGATTTTTTCGATTACATTTTGCAATAAGGAACCATTATTTCTGGCTCATTTTAGAAACAACATATATGCCATTGATTTCCCAATGCAGATACGTGCTTTGATGGAAGAGCCAGATAGTGGTTCCTCATTGCAAAATATAATCAACTTAGCGATCATCTTCCATCATTAGCGGCAAAATTTTTGAAATTCGGCCTGATAAATCTTAAGACCTAACTGAGACAAAAATCGAAAATTTAAATTTTTTAATAGAGAGAATTCACAACTTAATCACGTGATATAAAAAAAAAACCTGGCACGGTTCGTTTCAGAGGAAGGTAAATGAAATTGTGTTGCCCACTCAAAATTCCTTCGGGATCTTGAAGTAGGATGCATACATAGTCATTTAAGCCTAAAATGAAAATATTCTGTCGAGCTCTTCGAAAATAAAATCGATTTTTGTGTTTTTGGCGCTAAAATGGCCTTCAAAGACGATCGATGATTCAATTCCGATGGGTTGTGCATATGTAAAATGGTACATGTGTGATGGACTCTACGTATTTTTGGACCAGGAATCGATTGAGCAGGGTCCTGAATCGGTCCGAAGCTTCATTGACTGAAAAATGGGCCTTTTTTGGATTTTAGGGGTGTTTTGGGCCCATTTTCCCCCAATTTTGGCGTGAAAAAACCTGTGCCATCATGGGTAATGATTATCGGGTCATTTCGGGCGGACCATCGAATGCACTTGGTCCCGAGACACTCCGGGGCTTCCGGAGTGATACAGGGTTTTCGAGATACAGGGGATCAAAGTCCCCGATTTTCACTCAATTCTGCAGGTATTTTAATGTTCAATTCCGACTATAAATTGATTTCTGATTTAGATATCGAAGCGCATTTTGCGGTGGTTGATTCAGCTACGTGTGGTGGATTTTTCTACATATTTCACAAACCCTCACTAGCTGAATCAACCACCGCAAAATGCGCTTCGATATCTAAATCAGAAATCAATTTATAGTCGGAATTGAACATTAAAATACCTGCAGAATTGAGTGAAAATCGGGGACTTTGATCCCCTGTATCTCGAAAACCCTGTATCACTCCGGAAGCCCCGGAGTGTCTCGGGACCAAGTGCATTCGATGGTCCGCCCGAAATGACCCGATAATCATTACCCATGATGGCACAGGTTTTTTCACGCCAAAATTGGGGGAAAATGGGCCCAAAACACCCCTAAAATCCAAAAAAGGCCCATTTTTCAGTCAATGAAGCTTCGGACCGATTCAGGACCCTGCTCAATCGATTCCTGGTCCAAAAATACGTAGAGTCCATCACACATGTACCATTTTACATATGCACAACCCATCGGAATTGAATCATCGATCGTCTTTGAAGGCCATTTTAGCGCCAAAAACACAAAAATCGATTTTATTTTCGAAGAGCTCGACAGAATATTTTCATTTTAGGCTTAAATGACTATGTATGCATCCTACTTCAAGATCCCGAAGGAATTTTGAGTGGGCAACACAATTTCATTTACCTCCCTCTGAAACGAACCGTGCTGGGTCATACTTCCAAATTTGGAAAAAAAAACGAGCTTATCTTAAAATTGAGACTATAATTTACCGATAGCCGAAAAAATCATGGAAATCAACCGAGTAGAACGGTAGAACGAACTGTGACGAAAAATGAAAATAGTGTATTTCCTTCGCAAAAAAAAAGTAGGGAGTCGGGTCAGAGAATCTTGTAGTAATGTTGAGAGTTATAAACGCGTTACGGAAAACGCCTGAACCGCGAAGCGCTTCGAAGGGTTAGACTAAGAAGCGGTCAGGGAGCGTACCCCCAATAAAGTGTAAAATAAGGTTTGTGTGGACACGTACAAGTTTTTCGATCATCTAGCTCTGACTTTGAATGCGTTCAGAACTTTCAGAATGCGAGCCAATCGTCCTTGTATGATATCATCTGATCACTTTGATCACATTACTGGCGATTTCAAATTTCAGTTTTAGCTCAACTTAAAAAAAAGGAAAACTACTTACAATTAGAAGATTAGCTTTTACGTAAAGGATTATGGCACATACACAGGAAACGATCACTTACCGTCTTAATGAGAATAGGTCTAAATAATCAAGTGATCTAGAGCTGAAATTCAAAGTTAAATGCCGCTGGCGAGGCGTGAATGATCGATTATCGATATATCCTCATTTGAAGCTACAGTAAAACATCGATAATTCAGGCGTTGGTTGCGAACACCCTCTTTGTCGGTCCTTTTCCATGGATTTAAATGGCAGACCAATCAATATATCGCAAAACACGCCACGCCACTGATGCCTAAGACCAATAATATGTAACGGAAATCACTAATGGATGTCAGAAAAACGTTATCAAAAGTACCAATTTATCAAATCGAAAACTGCGTGGCGAAAATAGTTAAATGAGCGAGAAAGCGAAAATAACATTCTGATTGTTGTGAGAAGAAATTGACAGAAAAGTCTCCCTCCGCTGATGTTCTTTTAATGTTTAATGTATTTTTCGAAAGAAATACGTCATTTCATGAGATATTTTGTTGAAAAAATGGTCGGTTACGTAGCCAAAAGAAAGCCTCTGTCAGGAGGTATTTATAGGTTGAGAATACTATGCAGAGATAGATCCAAACATGAAAGGGTATTAATACTAGTTTCAGGATTATCTGAATCCAAAAAGGAGTCTTTATGATTGTGCCAACTCTTGAAAAGAATTATTAGCACAAAAAACTGTTTCAAAGCTTTTGATCTCCTAAGAGCGTTGCGACATCATTTTGACGTTTCATGACTCGATAATGTAGCAGCCGTTTAGGTTCCGAATCTAATTTAGTTCATTTCCACACATCTATTGATCAAATCAACCTATCAAATGGACGTATTTCTACCAAACAGACCTATGTGGAGGTGAGAAATCGACGGTGAAACTACCAAACCACGTATCTCGGTTTGCGACGTCGCAAACTTCCTGTCATACTTTATTTTTTAAATTAAAAACTACTTAACGTCCAGTCTTGAAAATTTCTGTGATTTTTCCTCTTCGTGCGGAGAAAATTCTGTGAAAATTTCAAGGAATGATATTGATTTGGTCTACTTCAAAAAAATAAAATGTGAGCGTAGATTTTTAAACACCGCAAACGAGATACGTGGTTTGGTAGTTTCACCGTCGAAATATGGGGTGTGCTCGTTAGTTCTCTGGCCGTAAGAATAAATGAGAATAATAAAGCGCCAGTGACGTCAGCGGCGACGATGGAGACTCCGAGCCGCGGATCCGCATCTTTAACTCATGAGCCCTGTCCACAACGCTCTCTTGCCATGCCCGCGGCTCATGAGTTCCGCATTCAGTTGGCACACAGGTCTGTTTGATAGAATGTAAAATCCCGCTTTTCCAATTCTTCAAAAGGAATCACGCCCGCTTTAACATTGCTTCTTATGCAGCTTCGACGAGCACACCCCATATTTCTCACCTCCACATAGGTCTGTTTGGTAGAAATACGTCCAAATGATCGTTAAACATTAAGAATGGAATCTCTTCCTAAGATAAAACGCCTTGTACAACCTGATTCATTGTACTCACAATCAGTGATTTCCTGACGTTTATACTTCATTCTGATGTTGGAAAGTTAAGTCAAGCGGGGAAATTTTAAGAATCGCATGACTGTTGCTTGTTGCGTCTCGCTAATTTGCAGGCGTCTTGAATCGAGAATCCATGCTTAGCTGATTACGGCACCAGTCGCTGATCGGTGATACATTTCTGCATTGCATTGGTACGATGAACGTATTTCTGCCAAACGGAACTACGTGCATTAATACATGAGCCCTGAGACCCTCAAGACGGCATGCACAACAGGGCTCACGTCATAATGAACACAGTTCCGTTTGGCAGAAATACGTCCAAATATTGTATAAGATCTTCTCGAAGCTGCCAATTTGCATACGTTCCTTTTCTAGACTTGGTCAAAAAAGCGGCGATGACGCCCATCGAGATGTTCTCGAGCGTTTTAATTTAATTTAATTTAATATCTTTCTCCTTTAAAAAAATTGATGAAAAGGAAGAGAAAAATTGATCAAACACTGAATAGGAGCCGTCTCTAAATTACGTAATGCTCTGGGGGAGGGGGGGGGGGGGTGTCGAGGAGAGCATTACGCCATTAAGGTTCAGTTACGCGATCAAATTGAGCCATCAAACTGAAGCTCCGAATGGTGGAAAAAGACCTGAGGTGAGGGTGCGACCAATGAGAGGCCCAATTTGATGGCTCAATTTGATCGTGTAACTGGACCTATTTGTATTTACGTGTTAAAGGAAAGGGCCGCACGTTGGCCACACGTACTAAAGCGTTACAAGGGCGGAGGGGGGTCAAAAATGTCGAAAAAGAGCCCTACGCAACTAAGGGACAAATCCGTAGAAACGGTACAATGGATTGGCTCTAAACACAGTCTTTCGCCCTACCTGTAAAAAATGATCCCAGTAAATAAGTCCTATACGACAGGAATTTCCGTTGAATCAACCGGAATTATGTTTAAAGCGACCGGCCGTCGCGTCTCTTAGGAAAACGGAATATCGACGGTGAAACTACCAGACTACGTATCTCGTTTGCGGTGTTTAAAAATCTACGCTCACGTTTTATTTTTTTGAAGTAGACCAAATCAATATCATTCCTTGAAATTTTCACGGAATTTTCTCCGCACAAAGAGGAAAAATCACAGAAATTTTCAAGACTGGATGTTAAGTAGTTTTTCATTTAAAAAATATAAAGTATGACAGGAAGTCTGCGACGTCGCAAACCGAGATACGTGGTTTGGTAGTTTCACCGTCGATATACTGTTGAAAATAGGAAAAATTCCTATTATTTCGAAGGCAAATTCCTGTCGCTGCTCATTTAAAAGAAATTGCTGTTGATCCAACAGAAAAATTTCCCAGCGTGGTCTCTACGAAAGCCTTCATTCACAGAGGTGCCGAGACGGTGGGCGATCAGTGGCCACAACGACAATTTTCAGACGAGTAAATTTATGTAATTATTATTATTCCAACGACAAATTCCTGTCGCTGCTCATTTAAAAGAACTTCCTGTTGATCCAACAGAAAAATTTCCCAGCGTGGTCTCTACGAAAGCCTTCATTCACAGAGGTGCCGAGACGGTGGGCGATCAGTGGCCACGACGATAATTTTTAGACGAATAAATTCATGTAAAATTCTAGCTTCTAAACGGTCGGGTTATCAGAAAAGGTTAGCTACGCGCGATTCACGGACATTGAAAGGAAGGTAGAGAACGTTTGAAGGTTACGCTTCTCACCGGGCGAGAGAAAAACAACACAAAACTTGCCCGATCCCAACGGTTTTCATGCAGGCCTGCGTCTGCGGTCGAGGAAAAAATTGCCGTTGCGCTGACAGCCACTCTAGATTCCGCCACATAAGCACTTTAATTTTAGACCAAGATAAAAATTCAACTTCCTTGCAAGTGTATGCTCCATGCCATTCTTCACTGTCTACAAGTCAAATTAGATGCACGCTACACCTGGGTCAGCACTCACCCTCCGCAGCTAATAGAGCATTAAGGTATCTACAATAGCCAGAAATAGTGTAGAATGGACCACGATTCTATCTCTATTTCGCGCATTTTCAATACGCCATTTTCTCGGGAACTTTAAAAAAATATAAAAAATTTCTAGAATTCACCTCACTTTCGCGGTAAGGACGTGATTTTTCCAGAGGTTTCGTGATAAACAAAATGATTACAGATTTTTTACGAGAAAATCGCTAAATTTGTGAACGTCGATAATTTGAGACAGACGAAATGCCAAGATATGCCTTCATTATTACGTGATACCACATGTCTACTCCGGAGTTTGAATAGTTGCGCGCTAGATTTCCGCGTGTGAAAAGTGAGGAATTACGCGAATTTATCGCGGGAAATACACCGTATTACCAGCGGATGCGTTTTATCAATAGAAAGTACACGCTTTTCATTGATTTGCTTTTTGTTGCGGGAACTGAGTAATTTTTCCAGCGATTAACTAAAGAAAATGAGAAATTACGCGATAGTCACTTCAACCGACCCAGGGGTATGGCGAAAATTTTCCGGCGGATGATTGAGAGCACAAAAGGTCACACAATTTTCACCTGAATATCGCGGAAAATCTATTTTAATTTCGATGCAAGCATAATATTCATGAACCTCAGTAGCTGTTGAGATGTGTAAAATGCCAAGATTCTCCTTCAATTCTGCGTAATACCACATACCTACTCCAGAGTTCGAATAGTTGCTTGCGTGATCCGCGTATGAAAAAGTGAAAATAACGCGAGTTTCATCTCAATATCGCAAGAAATACACGACATTTCCAGCAGGCTCGTTACAGAAAGAGAAATTACGCGATATTCATCTCAGTATTGAAGGGAAATGAGTGATTTTTACAGCAATTTTGTGATAAAAGAAAAGAAGAAGAGGAAAAAAACTCATCAACATCAATAATTTGAGACGAGAGAAAAGCTAAGATTATCCTTCATTTTCGCATGATACCACATGACTATTCCGGAGTTCGAATAATGCACGATTTCAAAGTCTGATTAAGATAAAGTTGATTCATAAAACACATTATTATGCAAATTTCCGCAAACATTAAAAAATGCGTGATTTTTCCAGCGGTTTTGTAAAAACATACGAGATACATGATTTTCATCCGAGTAGGTATCTCGGCAATCACGCGATTTTCCCGGCGATTTTTTAAAAATAAAAAAATTACATGTTTCATTTCAATATCGCGGCGAATGCGCGATTTTCAACCGATTTTATACAGAAGTGTATAATAGCGCGATTGTCATCTCGATGTGGCGGGGAATGCGCGATTCTTCCAGCGGTTTTGGAAAAGCTTAGAAAATTACGCGTTTACTTAAGTGACAAACGATGTATTGGGCCTGTTGATACATAAGTACTGTAATTTAAAACTTTGCCTTCAAAATACTGCAGAGGCGACAAGCATGCCAGGGAGTGGTATATACACTTAAAATAGTTGTCTCTTCAAAAACACGCGTAAATCTCGCCGCATATAATTCAATAAATCCGAAAGGCAAAGCCTAAACCAATGGGCAAATGTCGTCAACGAGAGGCTCGCTTTTAATTTTGCCTTTTCATAGGCAACGCCATTCTAGGGAGAGCGAATAATTATTTGGGGTAACAAAGAAGAAGAAAAAAACACAAGAGGTTTATCGATTTCTAGCCTCCCCTGGTAAAAATTGGCGATAAGAGCTGCGTTTCAAAATACCATAGGAATTCTTACAGCCGGCTAAAGAAGGCTACATAAAATCATATAGCTGGCTGTAGAGTGCGGAGAAAATCATATGGCCGGGCTATACGAAGCGATAAAAAATTATGTAGCCGGGCTATAGTTCCTATCGCCGGGCTTTACACTTTATTGCCTGGCTGTTGCTTTTTCGCCATTGATTATAAAAGGCTATAAGAAATTGTGTAGAAATTCGCTTTGGAAATCATTAAGTTTGATACGGAACCACCTTATAATATTTACAAAACACACATTATATTTTCCTTTAATATATATTTTTTTTCATCAATTAAAATGAGAATAATCCATACAGGATGTGCAAACATTTCAAAATTATGAGTTGAATAACGCTGACTCCGCCAGATTAAATATTAAAGCCTAACACAAAGCGGAGCGGCGCGGCGACGCGACGCACTGGCGCCTACAAACCTAACAGGGATACTTCACGCATTGCGCAACGCGTGAAGTATCCCTGTTGGGTTTGTAGGCGCCAATGCGTGCTTCGCGCTGGCTGCCCGCCTGCCACGGCGCTTGAAGCAACTATTTCACACCAGAGGTATTGCACAGTATCATACGAAACTGAAGGCGCTTCAATATATTAGTGAAGGCAGGCATCCATCAAAAGTACGGAGCTTTCCTCGCAAAATAAATCAAGATACTACGGCCCAAAAAGAGAGCAGTATTCCAAAAACTCACCAAGTCCTAGCATCCGTAATTAGTAACGTTTAGCATACACTTTATCGCCTGGCTGTTGCTTAATCGCCATCGGCTATAAAAGGCTATAAGACATTGTGTAGCCGGCTATAGAAGCTATTGGAAGTCTTACAGCCGGCTGTAGGTCTATGGTATTTTGGAACACAGATTCTACTGCCAATTTTTACCAGGGTCCTCCATTATTTTATCTCATTTATCAATCGACTTGTTGAACATAAGCATACTGAAAGCAAATGTTTTTGTACGTAAAGTGCGTGCTGAATGACATTTTACTCAGTTGAAGAATCTTTTTTTTGGGGGGGGGGGGGGGGGAAGGAATTTTATTTAAATATAACGTAACTACTACAAGTATTTCCCTGTATTTATCTGCATGGTTTAAAACTAAAACTAAACGAATTGCATTAAATTTACAGGGTAGCGTTGGATAATACGATGATTTTGAAGAATCTCATGTGGAAAAAGAGAAGATAGAAATACGTATGAAAGGCGCGAGAAAGGAGGCGAATAGGATCTGCGAAAGCGGAGGTACGAATGGTGTGAGACGAGGCAGCAAAATGCTTGAGCGTAAAACTTACTGAGTACGAGACTCGGGGATTGAAACCTATTCATAATATTGGGAGCCATGCGAGTAACGCAGACAGCTAGACTGATTGTTACGTCCCTTCTCGTCCCCTATTAATTTATTCGAAGGAGAAAATATTAAAAGCCTCCGTGCACGATGCTACTGCGACGTGACGCTAAGGCTAAATCCGAAATAGTTATCAGTGGCGCGGCATGATTTGCGATCTATCGATTGATATTCCTTTCAAACCTATGAAAAAAGATCGATAGTCAGGGCGTCCGTAACGAACGTCACACCGATCGATTCTTTACTATAGTTTCAAAAGGGAAAATATCGATTGTCGATTATCACACCTCGCCACTGATAGTTATCTACATTCCACCGCGTGCTAAGGAAGAACGTTGTATGAGCCTTCAGACGTTGCCAAATTTCCTTTGATAAAATACGAATATTCAGGGACATCTGTGGACCCTTTTCCTCCAGTTTTTCAGAGAATTTTATTCGCCATTGGATCTAAATTATCTGAAAATTTCCAAAGAAAATGCTTGTAGCTCTCCTCGAAAGTAAAGCTTTTATTGGAGGAGATATGACAACTCTCGAATGTTCATACGGCGTTTTAACTTAGCACTTGTGCACCGCGAGTTGCGGTTCAAGTGGCGATCTAATCGAAACATGCAGTTCAGCCTCCGGCGCTGTTTGCCGTTTCTCAGTTAGTGGAGTCCTTTCATTTTTCTCCCTGCAAATCGGCCTAAACTGAGACCGCCCACTAACTTAGCGTCAAGGAAAAGTAGTACCCGAGGCTCTCGAACAAACCTTTCGAAACCGACAGTCATTGGGACCATTCCGACCAAACAGCATATATACCCATCCTGCCAAGCTAAGGAAAAACGCCGTATGAACATTCACGAGTTGCCAAATTTCCTCCGATAAAATGATCATTCTTGAGGGAAGGTATGAATGTTTATTCCTGATATTTTCAGGAACTAAAGGTAAAATTGCGAAAAAATTCTCTGAAAAATTAGAAGGAAAATATTCATAACTTCACTAGGAAATGTGAATTTTAACAGAGGAAATGTGCGGCAACGCCTGGGGGTTCATACGGTGTTCTTCCTCGAGGAGAGAAACAAATTTTATCATGAAAATATGAATTTTATTGACGCCGCGGCTACAAATAGAGAGCCGCGAAGCGGCCGGGGGGCGTACCCCCTAGTATGCATCTGCGGTGGCATTCGATAAAATAACTGCATGTAAATGAAATATGCTACTTAAAGGAGAACCACTGCTTTTTTATTAACGTCAAATGAGTATTTTTACGAAGCATGACCTTGAAGGCGTTCGTTCACTGCTAATATTCAGCGCGATTGCCTTGAAAATCCTAAGTGTAGAAGCCGAAGCAGAAATGTTTAATTTCTTTCGTAAGAGGATCGTTCCACTTAGGTGCACGGAGAAACGTTTTTACAACCATTTGCCGGGCACGGGAAAAACAAATTCGTCTAGGATTGAAAACGCTGATTTTCAATTTTTGATGCTCAAAACTTTCTAGTCCTCTCGCGATCCAAGACTCGAGCCATAATTTGCATAATTGATGACGTCGTTAGGTTGATCGTGACCGTTCTGATCATTATCACCTCTGAAAAAGCACCAGACGAGATACGGGAGGAAAGCAGTTTCCGCGGCATTTCGATGAGGTTCAATATCCGCCTCCAGTTCCACGTGGTCACACGCCAAGGGAAGAGCCCGCGGAGCGAGGCGCCATCCCAGGCTCTCAGCCTGTTCCATACCCCTCCGAAACCGATTGGACACTAAGTGCAAGTCTCATGCTCAGGTGCCAAATTAGCCTGAGAGAATAGACATACACTGCCGTTCAAAGGAAAAACGACGCACGAACCCTCAGACGTTGCCAGTTTCCTTTGATAAAATACGCGAATTTGCAGGGAAATCTGTGAATGTTTTTCATTCAATTTTGTTCGCATCCAGAGCTAAATTATCTGAGTATTTCAAGAGAGATAGTAATATCCTCCTCCTACTCCTACTTTCAAAATAATTAACCAAAAGCGAGAGTTCTACAACACTGTTAAGATACGTGATTTTCACAAATTCAACCTACCGCTGGGCTCACGTTCAAGTGGTGGATTAAAATTATAGTTGCCATTTGGCAACAGTGAGACGTCGCGTCGTGAATGAAAGGATGGATGTTCGCGGAAATTTTCTTGAATGAAGCAGGTAGGTACCCTCTTGCTCCCCACCTCCTCCACTCTATTTTCCCATGTCCCGTGTGACGTTTGCCCTTCTGTTGTATTCCAAGGCAGGCGGTTCTTGACAGACTGCATTAAAATCTTACGCCACATGATAGCGACACTGCTGAGAAGAATCCATCTTGGTTATCAGTTATCAGTGTCGAATGCGACCAACTCTACACAAGTTTCATTAGTAAGTACGTCTGGACGCAACTATTCGGGCTCCATAGATGTGCGGATTGCATACGCACGGAAATGAGGGCATTTGTGCCACAAGCATCGTAATAGGTCAGCGAGTCTGAGGGACTTGGACGTAGGTAAAAAAAGGCGTATGGCGCATAGTCGAAAGAAACGGTTTTATGGTAACTTTGAAGGGACCTGCCCCATGAGGGGATCGCGGTGGGGCGTTGACGAGGAGATGCTGCGTTGTCAGTTGCCCGATAACCTCTGGGAGGATAGGCACATGTGGCGTTTGAGTGTCGCAGAACGCTAGAGTGCGTTGTGTGAGTTACTTGTAGATACTTAGAGAGATGTTTACAAATGATACAGGGTGAACATTTCGATCATGAGAGGAGAGAGAGAGATCATCTGGATGCCGGTCAATCCGGTCTAGGAAAACACTGAAGGACGCGTAACGTGTCGAATAGAGATGATACATCACATGCATTGACAGAAAAGTTATAAATGCTCATTTTGTGGATCAGGTAGCCATGCAGGTAGAACTTGCAGCGAAGATTGAGATTCGAGACTTACCCAGATTTGGAGCTGTTCGTAGCATCGATGGAGTCTAACCTCAATTTGTTAGCGAGGTCCTTCAAGTCTTGGACGGTTTTGGCCTCTGGTTTGTGGTACTTGGTCATGATTGCACTGTAAGTGAGCACGAGAAGCGAAACACGATGGTAGAGTTTACAGATCAACTGGGTTAGACGGTGCCACACGCAGGAATCGTGTGCGTTAGGTGCGTTACGACAGGAGTACGGGAGTTCACTCGAGAATTTTATCGCAACCACTTGTAGAGCTCACGAAATGATCCGGCTCGTGACGAAACCAGCAGCACCAGCGCCGGCCGGCTCCGGCCCTGGTGATGGCCCTGAGATCACGAGATACAATTTGCCAAACTACGCGCCAAAATCAAAGATTTGTGATTCATGTGCATCTGCTTCATGATATTGTGAGGTGAATGGTGCTCTTTAATCTTTAAATAAATATAAAACTCTTAAAAACGCACAGATTTGTTTTAATCTGTTCAGTACCTTGAGTCGGAGCGGTTGAAATTGACGCAAGAAATTGTTTCCCCTGATTATTCGATAACTTGGCAGCAGCGGATGAGGATATTTGCTATTCGCTGAAATGGGCGTTTGGAGGGGGAAAGCCGGTTGCCGGCATTTGCAAGGGTTTGCCAGTTCGTCGACTTCGTAAATTTACACCTCAGTCGTGGTTTTTGGCGTCATAAAATTTCAGGGATACACGATGATTAAATTTTTATGAACGAGAGATCACTCAAATGACCTGGAGAAATTGAATTAAATCTTTTGATTCACTTAAGAAAAATAAGGTTATGATCTGACAACCATGCTGGAGTATGAAAAGCGTAACCGCGCAAATCATTCAGCCAATCTAAATCTTCGAATACACTAGATGCGCAACTTATCAAGATTGCAAACGAATTTCCTAGATAGTGTTGCGCTAGCATCTTTCAAGCATTTTAAAAGTTGGTAAGGAAGGTAAAATGGTTTTTTGAATGGTCCAGCAATTTTTAACCCTTAATTTGCCAAAAAGATCGATAAATAAAGCCTCAAAAGTAAAACTTGAACAGTGCGCACGATTTCTTCATGGTGTGGTAGCCATGATTGGTGCACCCCTCCCTACCCCTCTTCACTCATTGTGGTTTTTGTTTACATCCCTGCCTTTTCTTATCAGAAGATTGCAAATCCGGCAGATCCATCCAGTTTATCAAGAATTATTCTCAAGTTGTTATTTTTCCAGTCATCTTTTTTGTGGCCAACAACGATCTCCAATTTTCTCTCATATTAAGACGATCATCTGTAAATTACAGTAGTTTCGACCATGCGCTTGAAATTTGCCTTCATGCGGTTTTTAACGGGAATTTTTATTTTGGCATTTCTATGTGAATTTCTAATCTATTACTTAGTACTATATCAGGTTTGTTGTTCAAAGTCTTCAGTTTCCTTTAATCAGTAAACCCTAGGCCCTCTTTGAGCCCGGGACCATCCCATCTTTTCTTTATGAGAGTGTCATGAGGTTATGCCCCTCTAAAGCGAGAGTCCGCGCCAAATAATTTTACTCACTTCTCGACTGCGATAGCAAATTGTCTGACGCTACTTTTACATGTGAAGTAAATGTAAGAGGCAAGATGGCGAATCTACCTTTGCAGTTTAAAAGTGCGTAAATTCACTTGGCGTGGATTCTACTAATATTAAAGTTGCTTTTGACATTTGTAGAGGGAATAATGTACGCTCATCATGATTTGTCTGAATTGTAAATATTGGTTTGTACTATAAACATATTGAAACATTAATCTTGGAGTTGGTGCCAAGCGGCTATTCATGAAAAGTACAACCGCAAGATGAATAGAACTGGGGAAAGAAAAAAGTAGACAAATGTCACATCCAAAAATTGCACCATTCAACAGATATTTACAAACGCATTTTTATTAATATTTTTTTTCCGCCTGATACGATCTTTTTCGTAATTGATAAACGAATTTTTATGTTTTACTACTTATGCCGCACAAGGTTAGATATCTTGGCAAGGTTGTTGTAGTGGCTTCAATTTATTTACTGCTCTAAGTATTTTCTCTTATTAATAAATGAATCTGATCTGACATGCTAACTGATGGGCCAACTGATGATTGATGCATTCAGACTGATGTGACTTTTGTCTATTCTCACCTTTCCCTAGTTCTAATAGCTCTCAAAGAATTCATGATGTGTATTTTACTTTTCAAACAATCAGTTTAAACAGACAAGGCGCTTAACTCTTTTACGCTCAGTAGGATACTCGTTTATAACATGCTCATCGCTGTCTTAATTATTAAGTTGGGTTGCAACTTACCTATTTCTGATTAATTGCTTCTTCTGCCGAAGCTTCCCAACTCTCACATTTTATGTACTGTACCTTAAATAAGTATTTTGTTTATTTTTTTCAGTGCTCATATCCAGTTCTCAATCCAGAGTTTGAAGATTCATCAATCATTACAAATGGGACTGTCGAAGAACTTCGAGCAATGATTTTAGCAGATACTCATTTACTAGGGCCCTACAGGGGTCACTGGTTTGATAAACTAAGGAGGTTAGTTTTTGTATTTTTAGATCAAAGTAAGTTGAAGAAGTAGTTCTTTTGGTTCACAGGCTTTCTGGCAGTACCAAAAATTTATAAATTCAAGGAATTTACAGGGGACCTGGAAGAGTCAGAAAATGTAAAGAAAAATTCAGGGAATTTGGTGATTACAGTGTACCGGTTCTGCAACTTCAAGCAGTGTCATTTAAAAGAGTGCAACTAATTCCTCGGTATCTTTCTCGATAATTTGAATCTTCAGAATAGAAATTTTGTTCACAGTTCAGCTGTAAGTCAAAGTTTTGTTCAGAGGCCTATGAAAGTCAGAGAATTGAAAAATTTTGGAGTCAGACAAAAGCCAAAAAAGTCAGTCAAGAAATTGTGGAAACCCTGGCTCATAATACTTACACACAAAAAGTTGTCAGTGTCCTCATTCTTACCATGGAAACAAAAACACCCAAAAGACATTTTTGGCAATCAGTAATCAGGCATAGTAATGCAATCTCCAGTCTGTAGTATAAAACAGACAGTGGAACTTCTCTTCCAAACTGTGATCCCATATCGACAGTGAAACTACCAGATCACGTATCTCGGTTTGCTTTGTTTCAAACTTTCTGTCATTATTCACTTTTTAAATGGAGAACTGCTCAATATCAATCATTACAAACTTCCATGATATTTTTCTCTGTGCAAAGATAACTCTGTGAAAGCTTCAAGGAATGATATTGAATTACGCTCCTTCAAAAAAAAAAACAAAATGATAGCAGAGACTTTAAACACCTCAAACAAGATATGTGGTCTAATAGTTGCATCGTCGATTTGATAATGCTGTGTTGGCAATTTGAAAGTTAACAGACAGTTTTAATGTAGACCTAAAAACCGTGACAATATTTACACCAAACTTGAGGGTATTACTTAACAATGGATAAGTTTTATTTTTACTTTTATTTCCTGTTTCGCATTTCGATATCTTTGCAGGCTTTTCTTTTCTGTATTTCCTGTGGAGAAAGTAGATTGTGTAACTTACCATGTATCAGTATCAGAAAATTTCCTTGCCCACTCTATTTTTTTCACAAAAGGAAGTTCACCTTTATTCAATACTTTTGTATTAAATTTTAAGAGAATACTTGCAGATAATTAAAAAACCATGTCAAACACCCTTAATAAAAAAAAATCTCTGATTTTCCTACACTAAATTAACATACAGCATGAACTATACTTGTGTCTGCAAATTGAGGTACTCAGCTTCTTCATCAAATTGCATCTTGCTTCAAGATAAAAATAGCTGAAAATCTTTCAGCTCCTCAGGTCCTGTTGATTACCTATTTAAAATATGTTTTATTTTCAGAGAATGGCAAATGTATCGATCTTTCCAATCAGCGGTTGCTATTCACAACCCAGATATCATCTTCATTTTAGGTATGAAACTTTTTTTACCGTGTATCATGCTGTCTACAGTCAACAATTTTTATTCTCATCCTAAGTTTACAGTTTCTCCTCAGAATTGTCTCATGGTTCGGTAAAAAGGAGACTTTTAGATGGAACCAGAGTACCTGGATCCAGAAAGAATGAACAGATCTATAATCCCGAAAATCTATACTTTCTTACTTCTATACTTATCTTGACTGATGCTCCTGTGAACAAAGAGTAAAGGAAATAATAATTTCAAATCACCTGTTGTAATTATCAGGGACTAGTTCTCCAGAACCCTAGACTCCTGTGAGAGCCAATGTTAAAATCCTTGAGCAGTTATCAGTGCTACAACCTCTTAACTAATTGCCATCATTGGATGCTGGACTCCACAAAAAATCTCTAAGATGACAAATATCTGTCATTCTTAAATCAGTTTTTTCCCTCATATAGATCAAAAGCTGGGCCCTTCATTGTCAAAAGGGGTCGGAAAACATCACATATTTACTTATTTTTCAAGTATTGGCCTAACCTCTTTTTGGAATAGGCGATGGATGGGTCAAAGTATAGGATAAGGATCCTCTGAGTTTACAAGGATCTCACTTGAGATTGCGCTGCTATTGGCTGCACACAACAGCACAGCGTCTTAAAGAACTCGTCCCTGCTTTTATCTGTATACTAACATTTTTATCACAAGTCATTGAATTTATTCTTCACAATTTTCGTTTTTTCCAATGATATCAAGAAAGAAACAGTCATGTGTCATTCCTTTATTCAAATGAAAACAATAACAACGGCTATTTTCTGTGTTTCTGATCTGAATATGAAGGCTGGCAACAACTTCTGTTACTTATGGATATTTGGTGTGAGAGGGTTGGCTGCTCTTTTGAGCCCCAAGACCTGCATGAAATAACAAGTCCATTCTCTCTTTACTTAGGTAATCGGTTTTCAGTCCTGTGTGAGACAATGGCCCCCTCCTCCGCATTCTAGATTTGATAATTTTAAGGTGCTATTTCAGTCATTATTGATAAGTTTTAGGGCATTTATAAGATTTGTCCAAGTTTTTCTCTCTCCCCCCCCCCCCCCCCAAAAATTTTCTCTATCAACAACCTTTGCCACTAACAAGATTTGCTGAAAAGGACGCTCCTAACACAACCTTGATTTTCGAATTAAAGAACAGTTACTGAATATTGCTTTGCAGGTGACATTTTTGATGAAGGAATGTGGACCACTCAAACAGAGTTTGATGCTTATTTAAAGAGATTTGCCAATCTCTTCAATGTTGAAAAACCAATTGAATTATTTGTTGTACCCGGCAATCATGACATCGGATTTCATTACAGGTAATGTTCCTAAGACAACACTAGATTTTAAGATCGGTGTCTAAAAAAAAAAACAACCAATGTATTTCAAAAAAGAAGTCCACATTATAAGCTAACTGCGAAGGGATATATATTTAACATACATTGCCAATTATAAAGCAATGATTTGATTCATTGTGTCACCAGTTCATGTGCCGTATGAAACAGTGGACGTTGATTTACTGTAAGTGGATCCTTTTCATCCAGACTCATAACTTTTGATCAATCAACTCCATGTGTTAAGATCTTTATTAATTTAATTTTTTAGAGTTTTAAGAACTTCATAATTCATTCATCTAAAACTTTCATCTATCATTATGATATGCTAAATTAACTGTGATTTTTTCCCTTTGGTAAGGAAATATTGTTGAACTGTATCGTAAGGAGAGACTTGTGCCTCTAATTCTAGCCAGTATCTAATTTGTTTCCTTTTTCTTTTCCAGAATGTCTCCTAACTTGGAACATAGGTTTTCAACTGCTTTCAAATCAAGGCCAGTATCTTTTGTAAGCCGACGCAATGTACATTTTGTACTCATAAATTCAATGGCAATGGAAGGAGATGGTTGCTCTATTTGCCAGAAAGCAGAAAAGAATCTTAAAACTGTTGCAGGTTTGCACTCCTCAAATTTTTACATTTTCAAATAAACTGATTTTCTTTCAAAGCTCCTACCAATCTCTCTCTACAGTCGCATGTATCCCGCCCTTCTTTCTCTCACAATACAATGCCTTGCCTCTATCCTCATCCTAATGGCCACCCATTTTTTGTTGCGCTGCTGCCAAATTGGCATCATCCGTTTTATGCGGGTTGTCTCTCCTCCTCTCCTAGTCGCTCTGTCAAGCTTGTAACAATCATTGTTTGCAATTGCTTTGGGAAGTCTTGAGGCCACAACATAGGGATCATTTGCTTTCCTTTCAGTGGCTCCAGAAAGTTATAGAGATTTTACAGCTTGCTTTCTATTTTTTGAGGTCCTCGTAAGTCATAAAATCTACTTAAAGCTAGTTAAATTTTCAGTGAATCCTATTTATTGAAGGTCTGGTTCTGTCATCTCTTGTCACGTATTTTTCCGATGCTTAAAAAATATAAGTACAATTGCTTCCAACACAGCTTTCTGGTACTTCCCGTTTTATTTCATTTAATTTTTTAAATATAGCCTAGGAAAAAAAAGTCAAGTGCTGAGCTCATGCGTCAGAATATTCACCAATCAATTTGAGTACATCTTTCCAAACTATTTGGTCTTTCAGCTCACAGTAATATTTTATTGAAATTTCAACCACCTGAACATTGACAGGGTGGCACCATGTAGTTGGCTATCATACAGATACCTACATGAATGCCTATGCACTGCCATAGTATTTTTTATTTTTAATGATGTCATCTTTTCATTTCCAGCTAAACTACGATGCACCAAAGGAGTAGGCGTTTGCAAAGGGATAAAACCGCTACCCAGCTACAGTAAACCAATTATTCTGCAGGTACTGATTAGTCCATCAAGTTAAACTTTTTGAACCCTAAATTTCATCAACATTTTCTATGATTAACAACAAATGAGCCTAAATGCAATCCATTTAAGATTCCTTATTTACCCAAAAAACCATTATATAGAAGATACCATTATTTTTCTATTTTATTACAAACAGTAAGTAAGTAGCAGGTGCCATTAGTGTAACCAAGCAAGAGCTAAAATGCGATGATTGCGATGTCAGTCATTACAATTTTTATTTTGTCATTCTTCTGAGTAGACCTTAATTTTCTTGATTCAGCTACTTAGTCAAGTGAGCTCATGTATGAGAATAACCATGTATCAGTTTTTGTAAAGGCATACAGATAGAGTTTAGAAATTGAAAATGAAATTCGTAGATCAGATAAGAAATGGGCCTGTCGAACTTGTGTTGATTGTCTGTTGCCTTTCCGTCGAGTTTGTAAAACGTTTTTTCATATTTCCTATTGGTGCAGGCAGTTTTTTTAGCAGCTTGAAAAGTGGTATGCAACAAGGAGAAACAAAAAAACCAAACCTATTGAAACAAGCATTTTTGCAAATTGTTGCAAATTTTAATTACATATCAATGGGGAAAGTGCAAAACCACGTTTCTCCACTGTGATATTTTAAAATTTCCCTTCCTACTTTACTTTTTCAAATAGAAATAAGCCAATTTCATTACTTGCTTTTATACATCATATTCTGCTAATAGAGAAGATTAATCTAAGGAGTTTTTGAGGAATTATGTTGACTAGTTTTCTAGAGGAAAAATGAAGTATGACAGGAAGTTTGCAAAGTCGCAAATTGAGACACGTGACGCAGTTTCACACTTAAGCCATCGATATGATTTCTGTTGTCCAAGAGCTTTTTCTTTTGCAACACAAATAAACAAAGAGGAAAGAACGCTTAGATAAAATTGAAATCATATCAGAGTAAAAGATGAAGAGATTGTTTGTTTATTTGGAACATGGAAAATCTGAAAAAACATTAAACACAAACTTTACAAATATTAAAAGTTGTTGAAGTTTATGAAAAATGAACATCAGACTTTGATGTGCCCATTGTGATTTTAGCATGATTTTACCACCTGAGAAGAGTCTACTCTTTTGGCTGTATCTCTTGTGTGCAACAGACTGTTTAATGGATTAAATTCAACTATACCCTTTTAAATCAAAGTTACTGTCCTCAGATTCCTGCGCCCAATTACACACTTCCCTGAGAGAAGGCAATCTCAGTTTACCTTCGTCTATGATCTATTTTAACTCTATCCTATTTTTTAAATGCATCATGCTCATTTCACATATTACTTTCAAGAGAGTTGTGCTGACTATCACCGTGAAAGTCTGACAGTTCAGAATCATTTTAATTTTCTCATTTCAATCTCATTGAATACCCATTCAAAAGCAATCAGAGCGCAACTCTTAACTGTTGCACATAATACGTTTGATTGAATCTCCAGCCAAATCTTCATCCTTTTTACTTCCTAATTTGCATCATAATTTCACTAAGTCAGTGGCAAATTTCAGAACATACCAAGATCATCACCTAGATGTAAGACTTTTCTCAAGCTTTGTTTTTCATGCTTCAATTTTCTTTTGGGAAGCATTTTCCCATGTACAGGGAATCTGATGAAAGCTGCCAGGAAATTGATTCTGCCCCTCCTGTTTTAAAAAATGAAAAATTTCGAGAACGTTGGGAATGTCTGTCTCGTGAGGCTTCAGAAATGGTAAGCACATAAGACTTGCAGTAGTGATTACAATACACTTGTTGCACTGAAGATATTTATTTACCCTTAAATTATGATATAAACCATGCAGAAAGTCAAGAATAATGGCACGCTGTCCTAATTTTGCGGTAACTTAAGTGACGTGCAAGTCAGGGAAGGGAAAGCAGCCGAGTCATCTTCGCAGTGTGACACACCTTCAATCTAGCTAGCTTCAATATGCCTACGCTCATGGTCCAATATTTATCTCGCTACGCCTGCCATGAATGAATTCAAACATTGACGGCTGCATGCGGGAAAAAGCGCATTTATCTGCGATTGCAATGTTGTTCAATTCCACCCATGTTTTATTTGGAATCGATTTTTTAAAAATCTGCTGCAGTTTTTTGAGGAAGTCTCTGAAAATTATCTGGTATGATTTAAAAAGAAAAATCACAAAAATTTTGACACAATACTTTTGTTCCTTCTATTTTTTTTTTTTTTTTTTGTTTGTTTGTTTCTTCTTTATTTTTCCACTGGAAAAAATTTAACATCGTTTAAGTTTTTGAATCGTTTCAACAGGGGTGCAGATACTTCTTTGCCTTCACATTTTTTGAGGTTGCCTTCACTTCACATTGATGTCCATATCAGACTTGCGTGCTTCACTATTTCCTTCGCAAGAGCAGGCTTGACTATTTCTTTTGCATAGAAGTGCTGCTCTCCACTTTAAAAAGTGCATTTAACTATTCTCTTTGCACAAAAGATGGATGTACACAGTTCCTTTTGCAAAAAGCTATGTGCTTAGTTATTTTATGCCTTCTACCCCCACATTTTTTTACTCCTTCACAGGCGCCTTCACATTTGCTTCGCTATCAGCTGAGTACTTTCTGCACCCCTGCAATACAGCGCTGTAGTTACCGCACCATCCCTCAATTTAAAACACTTCAATTTTTTTAAGCGTATGTGTAACTGAAATATTATACAAAATGGGCATGGAATAATTTAGAAAAAGGAAAGAACAATTTCGAAAAGAAAAAATAATTTAGAAAACAGAAAAGGACTTAGAAGAACTCTGCAGTTTCCCTGTAAAGAACATCTCCCATTTGGATTTAAAATTGTCATTTCAACAGTCTCGTTCTAAATAGCAACCCAGTTGTCAATTACATCTTCCTTTTTGCTTCAATATACAACAGGAGATGTGTAAAATCAAGCTGCGTCCTCAAATATGCTCATGACCCTAATAACTTATAACGTATTAGTTACAATACAAAATATTTTCAAAGCTCATAAAAAAAGTAGTGAAAGTAGTGAAAAAAATGGGAATGCCTGTGTAGTGTTGTAGTATTTTATGTGTTAGGAAAGATTATCATGCAGTCATGACTTCATCTGACTAGAATCATTGATTCCTCTTCTCTTTCAGTTAATAGAGATGCTTCGGCCGAGAGTGATTCTAACTGGTCATACTCATCACGGTTGCTATCGATTTTACCCTGAAAGCAAAATTCATGAGTATACAGTTCCGTCTTTTAGTTGGAGGAATAAAAATAATCCCACTTTTATGTTGGTAAGTGTTCAACATCATTTAGTTATCTGCTTTCTTTCCCAATGAAGTCAAATTTTTCAGGCAGGTTTACACTCTCAATGAAAAAGGCATAATGAATGGAATAAAGTTCTTTTGCTGTTTGTGAGATAAGTCCTCTCACTATCTACCTGTTTCCATTCATTTGAAACTCCTTAGTAATGGAGCACCATACAAATGAAAAACGGAGCAACAATGCAATGTATCTTTGGTTTTTATAACCCTCAATCTTCTGACAATCTGGAAATAAGCAAAGCTGGGGCTTGCAAATGGCAAGGGAGAATAGCAATTACCAACTTCCAAATATGCGAAACTTGTGATTAACAAATTCACAAATAACAAGGGATGACTGTATCTATAATATCATTTTATACAGTTTGTGTCAATCCAAGTAATGATTTGCAATATTTTATCTGTTATTCCCTCAGCTGCTTAGTGACCGCAGTGAAGAAAAAATTGCGTGCTGTTTGTATGGAACATTAAAGTGAAGTATTTATTCCATGACGCAGTAAATTTTAAATACATGTTATAAAATCATTGCTCTGTGTTGTTGGATCAGTTCTTAGCATAGGTAACTCCATCTCCTAATTTCTAATTTTCTATGTGTTTGCAGGGGGTATTCACATCAAACAATCATGCTCTTGAACGGTGTCCACTACCTCAAGAAACAACTGTTATAGCTTTGTATGTTATTGGATTATTTGTCAACATCTTCATCTACTTCCTACCGAGGAGGAGATTTAGTTTACATGAACATAAAAACCCCAAGACCTGTTAGTACCTTATGCTTATTTTTTTATTATTATTTTTTTCACTTTTAAATTTTTATGCATGACTGATCTTAATTGAATCTACGTTCATTGACCTTAAAACGATTAAGTAGTTAAAAAAAGAAAGTCATATTTACTCATCTTAAAAAATGTGTCTAGTATAAAATAAGCTATAAACTGTGATAAGGAATTGGTTATAATTTATTTTAATCAGTTCCAGTGCTTGACATACATTTTTATGGATTTTGATTCCAATAGAACCTTCTTTACTTGTGATTAAGATGAACCACAACCTTTCAAAGCCAAAGGATTGTTTCTTCTCTTTTGATCTTTCCATTTCCATACTGTTTTTTCCTCATTTTTCTACTTTTTTCTTCTTTTATTTATATTTTCATCTTCTTTTATGGCCGGAGAGCCAGATTGCCAAGTATTTATCAATGGTGCTCTATGATACCAAAGGACACAGTTGTCAATAACAATATCTGCATTGAAAACGATTTTCTGTAGTCCACTCTGTTCCACAATTTACTCCTAAGACTAGATATCTAAGATTCTAGATATCTAGGAATGATAAAGTCTTACTCGTTCATTTACATGTCTGCACCTGTGTTCTGCTCTTTCATATGAACAATAATATTTTATTTACCAAGGACATCAATCCCAATTAATTAGTGCAGATAATTTAGGTTCCGCCTCATTTTGTCCAATAACACTCTGAAAAGAAATATTATTAGTGTATCTGGTGACCAGATTCTTTTTTGATTTTGGCATCCTCCCCGGGAAGGGGCATTATTGTGCCCGCACCTTCAAATTTATTGAACAAATTTAATGTTCTAGTACATTTTTGGATGATTTTCGAGCCTCAGTACTGTGATATAGGTATTATACTTCATTGCTTCCTGCTCGAAGGAACGTATCTCGATTGCGTTGTTTCAGTATTTCTTATTTTCACCTATTTGTTTATAGGAGAGCCATCATATGACTTTTCTCTGAATTTCCGGCGGTTTTTATTTACTTTTATGAAGAAATACTCTGAAATTTTCAGACTAATTTGTGTGATAGTTCTCCTGTCAAAAAAATACTGAATCAGGCATAGCCGAGTTTAGTTCTTACGTGCAAGAGATGATGTCTCGTTACTTTTTCAACTTCATGTATAATTTTTCTTGATTGGTGAACAATGCTGAATTGAAATTAACATCCACTCAACAATGTTAATGATCTCATACTTTTCTAAAAAAGATTTAAGCTGTGGAGACAGCAATGTGACAAGAAAGAGGTGCTCATGATGTGTTAATTTTGCACAAATTATGTAAAATTTTTCAGGGTGTCTACCGGTCTCCCAAAGTCCACAAAGTTCCCGATTGTCCCCGATTCTCAAAAGGTGTCCCCGATCTCCTTGAATGACCCCAATTTTCATGTTTAGGTCCCCAAAAACTGACAACAATCGTCTGCCGAAAATTTCAAATTTTCGCGGTGCTACGGTTGCACGCGAGGCGGCAGAAATCCAAACCCTCGCTGGACGGGTCCGAAACCTCGGGAGCTCAGTGTCGAGTTTATCTATGTGTCATTTTATGTCGCTTTCTCTCGCGGCTTTTCTCTCGTCTAATGTGGTAAAAGTGTCCCCAATTTTCATGAAAAAAGTCCCCAAATATCCTCGATTCTGGTTTTTTCCAGCTGGTACACACCCTGTTTTTGGCTTGATCAGCATATATTCAACTCTTAAATTCGTTGCTTTCGGAATTTTTTTTGTCGCCAAAAAAAAAACTGTCAAGGCGTTTTTCATCATCTTTTTACTCAATGTTCAAGTGTCCGCAATGTTTAATTTACTATAATATTCATCTCAAATTTATTAAATCAACTTTAAGTAAGAAAAATAGCTTTATGGTAGGTAGTTGAATCAAAACACAATTTATTTTAATTTAAAAATGGTGTATTTTTAGCGTCATTTTTTTTCTTTACTTTTAATTGTACACTAAATTTTGATTCTCATTTTTTTAATGGCAGTAAAGAGCTTTGTAATAAATCTAGAACCTTTTGCCATAAAACTACTCTTCATTTGCTAAATTCAACTATTGAAAAAAAATTTTGTGCATTAATGATCAGGAAGAATACATTTTTTTACAATGAGATTTTCCTCTTCCTATCCAAACTTTTTCTTTCTCAGATTTCCTCTCTTTAGTGAAGGATACGTACAGACGCGTACGATACTTAAGACACGAACATTCAATGGAAAATATCGGTGACTAGATCGAAAAAAATTAGGATAGTTATTGAAGTCTGTAAATTTATAGCAAGTTCACAGGTGATATAAGGGCTAGGGGTATTTTGTAACCCTGAATTTGGAACATTCGCCAAAGAAATCCATCACATTAGGATTTTTTACCAACTTAAAGTTTTTTCCACGAAACTAGTTTTTTTATAGGAAAAATTCAATCAATTCTCTAAAGCATTGATGCATGCCAGATGTAAAATGCCTCCTCTTAGGTGAAGTGACACATTTTCAACAGCCTGATAAATGTCACAGTTGAAGAGCATCGCTTGTAATACAGCTAACTTTTGAGGAACAAGCCTTTAACAGTGGGACTGGACATGTTTTATTCTGCTGAAAAATTCCATTCTTAAATATGGAGACCCAATGTTAAATAAAATAATGTAACCCTGTGTTTCAAAAACCTTTGCCATTTTTCCATTTTTTGGGGGGTTGTTAAGTGGTTTTTGAAACTTTCCAGACGTAATTTTCTAAATTTTGACAAGAATTCCTCGACGATTTCAAACTTGGATGTCTCTTGATTAGGTCTGCTAAAGTGCTAAAGACAGAAGCCAATTACAATAATGGCAGTACAACAAGAAAACACTTCTCTCCATCAATTAAACTTTCAATTCTATCAGCACTCGATAGCGTTACTTAATTAAAGAAGGCAGTGAACTTAAAGCTTGAAAAAATGTCACTCTGAACGAGTCTGAGTAGTAATGTGTTTTTCCATCCCTCCTTTAGATCTTAATTTTCACAGCCAGTCTCTCTTAAAAATCAGTTATACTATCCGAGGTCTTAATTCATCTTTGCTTAAAAAGATACGTTCATCCTTCGGTAACTGGCCGATGAGATTCTGCTGAATTTTTTTTAAAACGTCAAGATCATGTCCAATACTCTCAAAAGCAAACGTAGCATCACGGCCTGCATACTCCAACATCACTTCAGCACCTCCTGGATGCTTGAGCATTATGAAACAAAACAAATAAATTACATTAACATTCTAACATGACTGCAAGAAAAATGTTACTCAATTAAATTTTCAAATTTCTCTGAGACATTTTCTCTTTGAGCTCTCTATAGGAAAACAATCTTGATCCTGTCCACTGGTAATGTCAACTTCGTTGCACACCAAACATTTTAAGTTAAATCCAGTTCAGTTAATCCACATCTCAAGCAGTTCTGTAGGGTGTTCTTGTGCCAAATATCATCAGTTTAGATCATTATTTGCTCTGTAAAAAATTTGTTTGTAATAATTCATGCATCTGAGCAAAGCTAGTTATCAAACTTTGAAATATGCCTGCAGAGGTGGATTCTTTCTCATAAATTTGGATTTGGCTCAAAATGCAAGCAAAGAAAGAAATTTGCTTTGATTCAAATCTCTTTGATTACCTGATTCGAGTATTTTATAGTTGATAGTTGTTCCTTAAAATTCCCCAACATTAAGGAAGACTTTCACATATGTTTTACATGATTCAATTAAGGACGGTTTTAAATCAATGAATACAAAGAGCATGCAATGCTGCATTTTTATTCTATCATATGTAAGTAAGCAAGCCTCCCAACTCAGCGGGAGTTCTTCTCCAGTCTGCAATCCTAATAAACTTGTCTGACAAGGTGATTACATCAAGCTCATATGGTTGTATTTAATATTGAAAAATTATCCCCCTCACCTCTTTGCATCTGTTCTAGATCCTATGAACACTTCCTTTTATAAAAAACCATGATCCTCCCATCTCTAGCCCTAAAATTTCCGCTGCAAAATAAGTGAATTGACCAAATAATTGATTTGGTCAATTCTCTTTAAGAGCAGTAGGATGAAGACTTGAGGCTTAATTTCTAACTCTTACCTTATTTATGAAGAATGTTATATCATAAATTTTATCATAAAGTATAATCCAGCAGTCGTCTATCTTATTATGTCTCTCTACTTGCCTCATCGAAATTTCCCTCAAATGGTGTCCAATAAACTTGCCTTTGATCCAAGAAAGTAAATCACTCTTTTCTACCAGCGTGTTTAAAAGCTGAAAGGATGTAAAACGAGTTTATAAATTTTTTGACTGAGTGCTATACAACAGTGAAAGACAAAGTGAAGGAACACATTTCAGAGCCATACAAACCTTCAACTTGAATTTGAATCAAACTTTTGAAGAAATTCCTGAACTTTAACCTTTAACTGGACTCCTCCGTGTTAAATATAAAGACAGTCAAGAAAGTATACTTTAATGGTTCCTCTTCTCCGTGACTACTCTACGGTAAAAAGGGGCTGATAGTTGCACCAGTTAACAGTCATAAACTAATAGTGAAGCGCATTTTGATGACCTGCAAAGTTCAAAAATGTGTATCTCCATTGCTGTCTTTAAAAATTTCCCACACCTATTTTATTTTTTTGAAGAGGAGCAAGCCAATTGTATATCTCAAAATGTTTACAGAATATTCTGCTAATCGAGAAGAATAATCAAGGGAGTTTTCAAGAAGTATGACGAATAATTTTTCAGAGAAAAAATATAGTATGTCAGGAAGTCTGCTACGTTGCAAACAGAAGTACGTGGTTTTGCACTTTGGTCATCATTTTCTCGTTTCTGGCATTTCTGTAGCTCCACTCCTATTTTATTTTATCAAAAAAGAATAAACCAAAATTTTTACAAAATATTCCTCACATAGAGAAAAAAAATTTCTGAAGTTTCCAAGAAATTACGTCGAATAGTTCGCTATGTAGAAAATAAAGTATGACAAGACATCTGCGACAGCGTAAACCAAGATACTGCTGCAGATGCAGTTTTACTGTTGAAGTATTTTAGGTAGCAAAGTCTATATAAGAGATACTTGAACCCTTGAAGATTTTTTGCCCAACACAAGCATACGCTGTGTAATGAGGACTGTCTATAGCCTCTTGGCTAACTATCAAATTTTCTAAATTATTATTGGTCGAGACATGTGGGAGTGGAGAGAAAAAAAATGATAAAAATTACCAATCCTCATTGACATCACTTTCAGTCCTACACCTAGTAGTGGACAATTAAAATAGTGAAAATACAAGAAAAGTGATTCCATGAATTCATAATCTCTTAATGCGTATGTATCTCACAGAGGCTGAAATCATCAAAGCTTATCTTCTGCTCTTAAGTAATAATTGTTTCAGTGATTTTTTTTTTTTTTTTTTTTTTTTTTTTTTTTTTTTTTTTTTTCTCTCTGTTACATTTTATTTCTTCGTTTTATTTTTCTCTTCTAACCACCGACCTTGCCTGAACAGGCTGCAGTACTTTCAAGTATTTCCCCAATCATGCTGTGACCCTTCAAACATTCCGAGTGCATAAACTTTGTGCCCTTGAAATCCTAAATTTCCCTAAGGACTGACATTGAAAAAGTCAGGAAGAATCTTTCCAGATTTTTCCATATCTGTCTCATTCGAGGCATCTTCTTATAATTAAATAATGAAAAATTATCAATTAACTTCCCAGATGTGTGGACTATCAAGAGAAGACCCGTACAAAAAAGCAAATGAATACCAATTGATGCTGGGCTCACCTGGTTTTGAGACGAGAGTGTGGCCACCATCATTCACTAGAGAGACTGATGATCTAGGTTAGCAGTAGCGGTCATCAGCCGCTTTCCCTCTCCCACCCAGTGAAGCCATGAAAGAATATCCTGGAAGTAATCTGATCCAACACTATCTCCACCTACCCATCAAAAGGTAAGACTGCTTTCATACTTGTTGATACATTATGTAACATGTTTCACTTACATTTCCTGGTAACTGAGCCATCAGTGAGTCGTTTTTCTCTCTTCCTGTGGAAATCTCTGAGATAGTTTTTTTTTTTACTCTGTACATTGCCCAAATTTGCACCGTAACTTTCATCATCGATTTTGCCAAATCAGGCATTTTATATCATCTTGAATCCTTAAGTAGGTATAAGAAAGTTTGACTTTAAGTACACCAAATGGACTGCAGTTGGCAATTTGAAACTATAATTTCTGGTTCAGGTTAGAAACAACGTATGTACCATTAGTTTCCCTATGCACGTAAGTTTTTTTACTGATGAGCCAGAAATTGCAGTTCCAAATTGCAAAATGTAGTCCAAATAGCAGTTTGTTACAAGTTTCCATTTCTGGAGTAGTACCTGTTGAGCCGATGAAAAAACCAGCTAATTTCAGAATTATTTTTTTGAAGTAACCCGCAAAAATTTTAATACATTTTTTTAAAAAAAGTAAGAGTGAAGAATAAAATTTTACCAATCCTGTTCCTGGCTGCTGCAAGGCAAGAAATTATTGGTTTCTTAACAACCACAAGTTCATTTTCAAATTAAGAACACTTTATTCACGAGTTATATTTCACTTTTCTGAAAAAGGGCTTGACGTAGTGTCTAGCAGAAAATAAGTAATATTCATGTTAGTCTTCGTGAGTGAGGGGGGGGGGGGAGGGGGTGTCATGTCATGTCGTAAGTCAAGTCAAAGCAATTTGATTATTACTATGTGAAAATGTAATCAGTGTGTTGTCAGCAACATGTGTGCAACTTACTGTTGTATTTGAAATCCATCTTTTACGGATGATCAATACACAACAGACTCGTCAACGAATTCGTGTGTTTGTTAGAATGAATCGTCGGGATGGACACACTGGTAGTTATAGATAATCTCTATTTTGATATGCAACGCCACACCCTCTCTAGAGATTGGCACCAAGCGTGGCAGTGTCAGCTGACCATTTAACAGGGCGCAGCGCGCAGATACGTGAGAGCGCAAGGAAGTCCTCGCGCCCGCATTTTTTTGGATATGCAATATATACATCCGCCGAGCACGAATAGTTGTATCCTTGCATTCAGGCGTTTTTCTGACACACAACGATAGGACAGCGACAGCCGGCGCACCGCGCTCATATGTTTAGCGTAAGAATGTCTTCATGCCTTCCTTCTTTTTTTTTTACGAGGGCCTTCGCCCTCCTTTTACACAAAATTGATCGTTGAGGAAAAACGGTGAATGAACTCTCTTACATTGTCAATTTCTTCTGATAAAATATTCATTTTGAAGTAAATATGATTTTTTTCTCTTGAAATTTTCAGATGCTTTTAATTAAATTGCGATTAAAATTTATCGCAATATTAGGGGTGAAGAACCCGCAAGTTTTCCTGAAATTTCGTATCCAATGTATCAGACGAGATTTGGCGACGTTCGAAAGCTTTTACGGTATTTTTCCTTAGGACGACAATATAGAAAAATCGTAAAAAAACAGCAGCAGCGCTTCATCGTTGTGTTGCAAAAACGTGAGAATTGAGCGAGTCTTTTGAGTTGGCCGCCATTTGGCAACGCCGAACTCAGGTAACCATGTGCTTTTTGTGCAAGTGTGCGAAAGTTGTAATGGCGCGTCGTGTCGCATCGCGTTACGGGATTGTCGGGAAGAGAAAAGGGGGAGGAGGGTGCATTGCACGCAACACAGTGGGAACTCATGGTATCGAGGCACCTTTCTCCAACGCTTTCGCTCATTATCAACTTTTTTTTTATTTTTGTCATTTCTTTTTCGTAGCACCGTCCAATTTTCCATGTCTTTTGACGTTTCTTCATGTTTTTTTTGTTTTTTTGTTTAATTCATTGAGAAATGTCGCTTTGTATTATCTATAAAAACTAGAGTACCAATTTATGGAGAATACAGGCATGTCGATAATTTTGAGATTAGTTGGTGGAGCTTTTAGGGCTCTAAAAGGCAAGCCAATCAGCCTACTTGGTGGAAGCAACCAAGGGTGTCACTACAGCGGTAGATGAAGTCATAGACCGAATTTTGCAGAGCGCGATATCTCGCGGTTAATACCAAACGCTGAGAGAGTCCCTTTTGAGATAGAATCACTACCAAAGTTTCGTTTTTCTAGCTCTAACCGTTCAGAAGTTACCGGGGAGGGGGGGGGGGGGGTTTACGGACTTTGGGACACCCTGTATTTAGCTGATGTACGAGAATCAAGCATGAAACCACGATTCTGAGACGGGCGTATCTGACCCATTCTGCCGTGCTGCGGAAGAACGCCGTATGAGCCGTAAGACGTTGCCAAGTTTCTTCCGATTAAAACCGAAATTACTGGGAAAATTGCAAATAACATTTTCCAAAAATTTCGGACAATTTTGTACGCAATTTAATCGAAATTATGTGAAAATTTCAAGCGAAAGTATGCATGAATCTTGTGAAAAATACATGTTTTATCAAGGGACATCTGGCAACTCTCGAATGTTCGCACGGCGTTCTTGCATAGGGCGGCAGCATTGCATACGCACATGGGTTGGATGGGGCCCGAAACGTTGGTCCGGGAGTGAGTTCGCACCTGGGTGCACAGTGCGGCAGGCTCGACACGGGGAGGGCGCGAGGGCGCGAGGGCGGGGGGTGGCGTCGGCGCAGTGGCCGACGGGACGAGCGGCGCGCGCGAGCGGGAGAGGGGCGCAAACATGCGTGCTCGCTCGCCAGGGCGCCCAACTCGGGCGTTCGCGCGCTCTCGTCTGCTCGCGCCCGAATCCGAAGCCGATGGCCGGTGGGGGGGGGGGGGCGGACGGGCGGAGGGTGAGGGGGAGAGGGGTTGCGCGGGGCGCGGCGCGGCGGAACCTAATTCGAGCGTCTGTGCCATCCTGAAATTCCCGAAGGAATGCGTTGAGACTCGGCCAAGCGCAAAGCGGGAGCCGAGCTCAGTTGCGAGTGAGCGCTCAGCGTGTTGTTTCCTCGGTGCGCTGCGCGCTGTTTCCTGTCTCAGATGTCGCGCGATGGACGGTGAGCTGGGGCGCCATTCCCATTCGCGAGCTGTGTTCGATGTAGTGCGCGATGCAGGCCTCTGCGGCGGAGGTTGGGCCCCCGGGCGGGGCGGGGGCGGGGGCCGGGGGAGGTGGGGGTGGGGGTGAGGCCCCCGCGACCGGGGCCACGGGCACCGCCTCGGGGACCCGCATCCATGTGAACGGGGGTCGCTTCGACTTCGACGACGGCGGCACCTACTGCGGCGGCTGGGAGGACGGCAAGGCCCACGGCCACGGGGTCTGCACCGGGCCCAAGGGACAGGGCGCCTACACCGGCTCCTGGCACTACGGATTCGAGGTCTCCGGAATCTACACCTGGCCCAGGTAACCACTCCCACCCACACTTCACCCACCACACCACCTCCACCAAGGTGCACCCACCTAACTCAAACGAGAAAAAACCACTAACAAGTGCCCCGAATACTCTATGTAACCAGATGGAGAAATGCTGCTGGGTCCACACCATTTCGCGGGGAAATCAAAGCCAAGCCAAGAAGTTCCAAAAGTTATAATTAGAGTCAAAAATATTTTAGTTATATAAATTCTTTTAGTTATTTTTGACTCCAATTATAATTTTTGGAACTTCTTGGCTTTGACTTCCCCGCGAAACGGTGTCCTGACTCAAACCTAGCTGTGCTACGACGACCCCGTTGCCCGAAACACAGCTTTTCTTCCCGCCCGCAGAGCCCTAGCGCCAGATTTCAATTTCAACAACTTTGCAATCTTGCCCGAAAACAATATCACCGTCTGCTCTTGATAAAAACAACAAGTCCAAGCCAGGAAATTCTTCAAGGGTGAAAATTCATTTACTTTTAGTGTGATGGTTGTTCGTACGTCTGTATCGACAGTAGACTGGCGTACTTGCTTTCGGCCAAGACTGCGAAGTTGTTGAAATTCAAATTTCGCGCCATGGCTCAGGTGGCGTGAACAAAAAGCTACGGTTTTGCCAGAAGGCTCAGCAGGAGTATACCCACGTTTCACTTACCTTGCAAGCCTCCCAATTGTCTTCCGAAATCCTTACGTCTTCTTCCCACGATTCAAATGAAGTGGGTCCCTCCACTATCGAGTTCCGCCATCAGTGGAGAGAAGGATGACGCTCTCAAGTTTATTCGTCGTCTCCAACGACTGGCCGTGGCCGGGCCGGGGGCAAAATCATCGCAAGACTCATGTCTCGCCGCCTCCTCCACTGGGAGTGACACGTTTTAAGTGTGCTGGAACTTAACTGGAGGCCAGAGGCCTTACAACTAGAGTACCTTTATAGACAGAGTATGGCCATTCGTATCTTTTTACTACAGGAAAACTGTTCCGCTTTTTGATTGGTCAACAAGTTTTTAGGCTTCATGATGCTCTTAGGGCCGTAAATAAACAAACAAGATGGCGGCTCATCGTAACATCGATGAGAAGCTAAATTTGACAAAAATTTCAATTATGCGGCAGTAACAATTTAAACGAGCATATCTACGAATAGCACACGAAAAACACATGAAAACATTGTTAAATTGCCTTTCACCTTTATCACAGGAGGATGTAAGATGTGCATAACCTCAATCTTGCTTGCTGATAACGGCCATCTTGTTTGTTTATTTACGGCCCTAAGAACATCGTGTCAGCCTGTTCGCTCGCGACCAATGAAAAACCGGAACAGAAATGGCCATACTCTGTCTATAAAGGTACTCTATTTACAACGGGCGTGTAAAACTTAGGATCACCTAAAACAGTACATAGTCTTCTGGCTTGGGCCTTCCATGCTCCCGTGCTAAGGAAGAACGTCCTATGAACATTCGAGAGTTGCCGAATTTCCCCGGATAAAACCAGTATTTTTGAGGAAAATTATGCATATTTTTTCAGATATTTTAGACTAACTTGAGAATAATATTGCCTCAAATTTTCGAGGAAAAATATTCACCATTTCTTCGGTGAATTCAATCTTTTACTAAAGGAAATATGGCAACGTCAGAAGGCTCATACGGCGTTCTTCCTCAGCACGGCAGCTTGAGAAAAGGAGGTGGAAAGATTAGCGGAACCATACTTGAATCTAACCGGGACTCATTGACTGAAGGCCTAGATACACCTGCGAAATACAAGCGCTTGTTGAAAGTGAAACGCCAATACCAATAGGCAAGGAGGATATCGATAGCTCGACGTCGAGCGATCGAAATTCTAGTGTCTTATTGGTGTCTTTTTTTCAACGAGCGCTTGTAACTCGCAGTGCAGGTGTATCTGCCGCTTAAGGGTCACATTTTGACCACGAATTAAACAAGCTTCTGACCAATGATTATTAGCCAGAGCTTTTAGAATCAACCGCAACAACGGACTGACTCTTGCTTTTCATGTGAGGCGTGGTATGCCGGTATGACTCCGATCTCTGCGGGACACGTCTTGATTTTTGTTCGCTCTCTTTATCACACTATTTAGTTAAGGTAAGGAAGCGAGGCAAAATCTAACCGACCATTAAGTCACCTGATCAAGGGTATTGCAGTCGTTTCTAGCCACAGATCATCCCCGCATCCTTGGTAAAGTTTAGAGACCTTTCGAGAGCAATGTTCGAACTTTGATGCTATAGCCGGCGCTGCCGTAGAATGAGAATAATTAATCTCGACCCTTTGGGGGTCATACCTCACCAAGTTCCAAGGATTTGCCGATAGGTTTCCGTGGGAAAGGGCCTGTCAAGTCATATTTCGACACATTCAAGTACTGAAACCATGAAAGATTGCTGAAGAGCCTCTTTTGGCTGCCGCCGCCCTCACATCCCTAAGGCGATTAAATTACTATCGACACTTCATCAATGGATTTCCAGGTGCGGGGGAGTGGGGCATCATGAAAAAGACGGCCAACAAACGCCCACAATGTGGTCACGAGGCAAAAGGCCGTACGTGGGTGGAAGGAAAAAGAAACAACAAACGCACATTCTCCTGTACCGACTTTACAGGCATGAGATGAAGTGATTCAAGTGCTCTTTGGTTTAATTAATCGTGCAATTCAACCCTAAGGAAGTCCGACTAATAATCGGACCAGCGGCCCGATTATTGATATTGATAAACAAAGCTATAGACACGGACGACAAAAAGGATATGGAGGGATCCTATTGGTGGAAGCGGGTGGTTGCAATGGACAAAAAAAGGTAGGTTTTAGACTAAGTACGGCAACCTACGAGGGACCCGATAGTTAGTCCATCATTTTCTCCCTTAGTCTAGGAACCACCCATTTCAACCAATAGGATAGCTCCGCACTCCCAATGTCTTCTTTGTCTATCAATTTCAATAATCGACCCAATCATTGCATTGCATTGCATATCGATCAGGATCATTCGATAACGGTTGAAGAATTGACCCGATAGGGATTTATCGATCAGGATCCTTCGAAAACGATTCAAGAATCGACCCAATAGGGATTTGTCGATCAGGATCATTCGATAACGATTCAAGAATCGACCCAATAGGGATTTGTCGATCAGGATCATTCGATAACGATTCAAGAATCGACCCAATATGGATTTATCTATCAGTATCATTCGATAACGATTCAAGAATCGACCCGATAGGGATTTGTCGATCAGGATCATTCGATAACGATTCAAGAATCGACCCAATAGGGATTTGTCGATCAGGATCATTCGATAACGATTCAAGAATCGACCCAATAGGGATTTGTCGATCAGGATCATTCGATAACGATTCAAGAATCGACCCAATATGGATTTATCTATCAGTATCATTCGATAACGATTCAAGAATCGACCCGACAGGGATTTGTCGATCAGGATCATTCGATAACGATTCAAGAATCGACCCAATATGGATTTATCTATCAGTATCATTCGATAACGATTCAAGAATTGACCCGATAGGGATTTATCGATCAGGATCCTTCGAAAACGATTCAAGAATCGACCCAATAGGGATTTGTCGATCAGGATCATTCGATAACGATTCAAGAATCGACCCAATAGGGATTTGTCGATCAGGATCATTCGATAACGATTCAAGAATCGACCCAATATGGATTTATCTATCAGTATCATTCGATAACGATTCAAGAATCGACCCGATAGGGATTTGTCGATCAGGATCATTCGATAACGATTCAAGAATCCACCCAATAGGGATTTGTCGATCAGGATCATTCGATAACGATTCAAGAATCGACCCAATAGGGATTTGTCGATCAGGATCATTCGATAACGATTCAAGAATCGACCCAATATGGATTTATCTATCAGTATCATTCGATAACGATTCAAGAATCGACCCGACAGGGATTTGTCGATCAGGATCATTCGATAACGATTCAAGAATCGACCCAATATGGATTTATCTATCAGTATCATTCGATAACGATTCAAGAATCGACCCGATAGGGATTTGTGGATCAGGATCATTCGATAACGATTCAAGAATGGACCCTCAGTTGCCGTTTGGAGAATTCTAAATATAACCGTGGCATTTTCAGTAAGAGTGGTAGCTACGCACGATTTAAGCTCCTTTACTAAAATGCCTTTTAGGCCCGCCAATCCTCCTAATACATTTAGACTTGGCCAACATCACTCCATTGATTACTGTGAATCGCTTCGATAATCCGGTGTACTCTGCCGTGCTAAGGAAGAACAACGTATGAGCCTTCACACGTTGCTAAGTTTCCTCCGATAAAAACAGAATTTAATGGGAAAATTGTGAAAATTATTTTCCAAAATTTTCAGACAATTTTTTACCCAATTTAATCTAAGATATCTGAAAATTTCAAGTAAAAATATGTATGAATGTTGTCAAAAATACATTTTTTATCAAGGGAAATTTGGCATTTCTTGAATGTTCATACGGCTTTCTTCCTTAGCACGGCAGTACTGCTGTGCTACTGCCGTGCTGAGGAAAAACGCCGTATGAATATTCGAGAGTTGCCAAATTTCCCTCATTAAAATTTCATTTTTGAAAAAATCATTAGGAAGCGTTATAATACGTAACCCTTTGAAGATGAATGCGAAAAAATTCGATTGATTATCATTTCTATTATAAATATGACCGAAAAATGTGTTGTCTGTTACGGCGACAAAACTAATCCAGTTATCGTGAAACCACTCATGAAGAGCACCGTTATGGGGTGAGTATGGCCACTCTCAAGCAGAGACATCTGGCGGACAAATATACGGGAGCAATAGTCACTACCCTCTTTTCGGCTATTGACCGTCCTACTAGATGGGTGATGAGATTCGGGTTACGTTATGAGCCAAACATGTTTGTCAAATTTCGGTATGTTTGCGAAACGAAATAGGTAACACGTTGTTCATCAATTGATTGTTGGAATGTTGGAGTCCCAAAATTCAAAGCTGCCACCACTGCCAAGATAGCAATGGGTGACATCTCTTTATCTCTGCTCTTAGGATAAAAAGAAAAAAGGCGGTGGCTCTATAGATGGGGGTAGAAAGGAGCGGGTGAGAGGTGGTGATTGTCAACCTTTGACGTTTATTACATGCTCCACCTGTTACCAACCTTGCAATTACAGAGGTTCAAGTTAAGAAGACGGTTTTAAGTGTAATGCACAAAATTGCTTTCAAAACTTACTACATTCGCCTCTACACGTGATTTGAGTTAATTCCAACGATACAGGCGCATAAAACCTCATTATCTGCACTTTTGAAGCATCCACATGCGAAATCCGCTATTTTTGTTGATCCTAAGAGCTCCATAAAACTCAGGATGACTGAGCTAATCAGGGGTGGATCCTACAGTGGCCAGGTCGTACGCTGTCTATAAAGGTACTCTATTACCGTATACTGAGAATGAATGCAATTATCATTTCTGAAACCGACTCCTCGATAAGAAATCAACATCTCTACCTAGAAACTTGGAATTAAACACCTTGCTTATCAATAATCATAGGATCAACCATTAGTGTTAGGGAGTTATAATCGATTTTTTAAACGGAACTATCGATGAAATTGCATCGCTGTTATTGGGTTCGATTAATCGTGTTAATCGTTTTTTTTTCACTCTCAATAAAAAATTCCGGTGTTGGCTACCCGAATGTATTAAATCGCCACGTGAATCGATTTTTGGACCAAACTTTTAGCAAACCACCCGGAATTTTTCATTCGATTTCTTTAAATGAGTTCGAATTTTGAGCCTTCGTAATTTCCGATTTTTGAAGATTGATTTTTTGGTTACGATGCAAATCGATGAAATCGGATTCTCGAGGAACTCTAGTCGATTCATTTTTTTTTTTTTTCGAAAAAAATCCCCAACACTATGAATCGTCACACTATGTTAGCTTTCCCTTATTCGACGATCAACTTTCTCTCTCTCTCTCTCTCCCCTCTATTTCTCTCTATCAAAGAATTTTTTCGCATTCTGGAAACAGACAGAACGAGAGCTGGAGGCTTCAAGCGTGGTAAGTGCTCTCGAATTTCCAGCAGGGACAATCGGTCCCTTTGTTTGAATTTCTTGGCACGCATTGATGCTTGCGGTCGCCACCTTCATCACGTAAACAGCCGCGATTTTTCTTTTTCTTCTCCTCCTCTCTTAATGAAAACTCTGTACAATTATCGGCGAAGATGGCATTTTTGCAACCGATATGTATAGCCGTTGTCTCCTGGATCTCAGAAGATTAAATTTCCAATTCCGAAGATCTACACCCGTACATACTCATGAAGTGTAAGAAGACTTTTAATACTTAACGCAAAATGCTTTACTCGCAGTAAGTGAAAGTAATCGACATTTTATGTGAATATGGGAAATCGAACCCAAAATGACCTAAACGTGCGGTTAATATTTATTGGTTAGTTTTTCTTTGGACTATGTTGACTAAATCTTTGGACTACATTGACCATGTCTTCGGGTTAAATTTGCGATCTCGTTTACAATCAGGCGCAAGCGGCCAGAATCGAACCTGGATACTCGGAAGCGCTAGCCAATCGCGATCTCAATCTCAACCTCTGAGTCATATCCAGAGGAACAACAGGACACTACAGGTCAGCAGGAAGGTCTCCCTATCCCCAATATAAGGGATTTACCTGTGGTTTTGGTCGACTCAACGAAAAGTGTGGTCGATCAACCAAAGTCCTTTTGATTGACATGACTGAGAGAAAATTACTCACAGTAACCGTAGACTTCCGGAAATTTTCAACTGTGCTAATTTTCGTTCTTGTCTGATAAACTTCCAGACCAGATTTAGTGCCTCCGCAAGGAATATGCATAGATTTTCTTCAGATACGTATCATGGAAGTGGCGAGGGCTTTGGTACGAGCAAAATGTGTGATACAACTATTTTAACTCCGGAGTAGCTATAGTTGCATAACCACCGAAACGAAGGAGTTTTTAGTTTTTGCCCATTTTCAACTGTTTTATGCGAGTAATAGGAGAGCACGAAACTTAACGCGTCGTTTGATTGTTTGAAGAGGGGAAAAGCGAGAAAAAGACAACAAAATGTTTTGCAAAGATCAAAGTGTATACTTTTAGTGGTATGCGGGATCAATTAATCGGTATTGGTAAACAGAGCCGGATTAAGGGGGTGGCCACATGGGCCGCGGCCCATGGCGGCAAAATTAGGGGGCGGCAAATTTTGCAAATTTTTTAAATTAAAAAATCGGATTAAAAAAAAAAATACAGACAAGAAAAGGTGACCAAATCTCTCATTTCCTGAGAGTACATTAATTTCTAATTTTGTCGTATTTCGGTGATACAAAAGACTGTGCACCTATAATTAGTTGAGTTAAGAGAGAAACCAAGCACGTAATTTGGCCTGGAGCGGCGCGGCGCAGATGACGAGGACTTGAGATGAAAAGGAGAAGCCCTCGACGTGGCGCGGCGGTCGGCATGTAACACATATTAGCGCCTACAAGACTGCATGAATACTTCACGCATTGCGTCAAACACAGCCTGGTCAACAGCGGTCGGCGCGGCGCGGCGTGAAACGCATAGCGCCTACAAGATTACCTGAATACTTCACGCATTGCGCCGAACACAGTGTGGTCAGCGCGGCACGGCGGCGGAAGTTAAAATTCTTAAACCACATTTATGTTTGTTCTTTCTTAATTTTTAGTTCAAATCTCACAAATGAAAGGCCTTGTCCACACAGAGACAGACTTTTACTAGTAGTGTTGTCAGGGCTCACGCAAAAAATGTGTCCAACACGAGTGAACGCGTCTTATGCACCCTTCTCCCTCCGGCACGTTCACTTGATGGTTTTCATTGATGTTTCAAAATGAATGAGAAGCGGGCGGCAAAATACAGGCGGCCCATGGGCGGCAAGTAGGTAAATCCGGCCATGTTGGTAAATGGATGGACATCTTTTCGTTTTTATTCTTTAGCTCTTCGTTGACTCAACACTTAGTTTTCTCAAAACTTTACGATATCTTGCCGCTCCGATCGAGTTTCTTCTACTCAAGTATTCAACCACCACAATTGCTGGAGCATCCAGAAGCATTGTAACCATAATCTTGCCGGCTTTTTTGCCTCTTTTGCAAGTGTTTCGTCGCACGTTTCCCACTCTTTGCGTTGCTTCTCGGTCTTAAGTGTCTCCGCCTTTGACCGGTGAATCCTCATCATCGCTTTCAGCTGAGAAAGCCCGCAGGGAAAAAGTCCCCCATTATTTTACAATTTTCGGAGTGTGCGCATATTTTGGTCACACGGGCGCGGCGCACAGTGGATAGAGTCAACAGAGAGGTCGGGCATGAAATTTTTGACTAAAGCTGCAAAATTTTTGTGTTTATTTCGTCACATTTAAAATTTTAATAGGTGTAGCTTGAAGGAAATTTTACGAGAAAACCAGTGATAGCACTTCTAGAACCTCAAAAAAATTTTAAACGGAGTTTTAAGCTTCTAAAGCTTCCAAATTCTGTCCGACCTCTCCTATTGACTCGATCCACTCTGCGGCGGGAAGAGGTATGGGCACACTGAAAAAAAAATCTCGGTGTATTTACTAAGAAAAGGGTAAAATTACCAAGAATTCAGGGTTCTATTTGATCCAAGTTTTTTCTTGGTAAAATTACCATTTATGGAATTGGTAATTTTACCGAGAAATCTCGGTAAAATTATTGACTTTCTCGGTAATTTTAATTGACCCCGGTAAAAACCCCAATATTTCTTATCGACTATCGAATACCTACTCTATCGAATTACCGAGATAAAATGGCAAAGTTACCGGGAATTGATTACCAATAAAAGTGGTATTCTTACCTGAAAAAACAGTAAAAATACCGGTTTATAGGTAAGCTTACCAATCTATCTTGGTAAAATTACCAATAATTGGTAAAAAAAAGTGAGATGGTAAAGGTACCAACGGACCTTGGTAAAAACGCCGAGAATTTTTTTTCAGTGCATAGAGAAAAAAACGTCACTTTTGGGAACCAGCGCCCCAAATTTGAAGAAGGAAGGTTTTTTGAAAAAGTGACGGTAGGAAAGTTCAACTATTTCTCTACAGATACCGTCTATCCTCATAAGTTTCGGGGGGGTAGGGGAGGGGGATTGACATTTACCTACTTTACAAATACCCTAGCGCACAGTATTGATCAAGTTTTACATCAAAGTTGTTTGTTTCGCAGTATTGATGGTTTCTCGCGGCATCTGTTTTTCATCGCCGGCCTGAAATCACACTTTTTTCTGTGCCGCAATACTGCCGTGCTGAGGAAAAACGCCGTATGAGCCATCAGACGTTGCCAAATCTCCTTTGACAAAACGCGAATTTTCTGGTAAACTTATGAGTATTTTCCTTCCGATTTTTTTCAATCTTTCATTCGCAATTTCACCTACAGTTCCTGAAAATTTCAAGGAAAAATATTCATAATTTGCCTCAAAAATAACAATGTTATCGAAGCAAATTTGGCAACTTTCGATTGTTCTTCCTCAGCACGGCAGAATAGAACACCCGAGTGCATTGATCAGCAGAATCCAAAGATGGCCCGGCCACTTAGGCAATTTGTCGCGTATGATTGCCTGCGAAGTATTAGTGATGAGTGCCGCTAAAATTACTTGCAAATTGATCTAATTATAAAGCCTGACGCATCCGCGACTTAATACCATCGATCGCGGTTTCACTTTCGAATAACAAAGCTGCCAGATTTAATGGTAGTTCACTTGCTCTTATAATTGGTTTAATTGAGAAAGGCATCTTCCTCTTTGGTTTACAGTACGAGTACTCCGCTATATCTTTGAAAACCGGGAAATGTCAGGGAAAATGACGAAAATGTCAGGGAAAATTTGTATAATCACCTTCACTTGCTTTCTGGAATGGGTTTGAGGAATGGGTTTTGGGTTTGGGTTTCTAGAATGGGTTTATTTTGACTCCAGGGACTTAAGAACATCTAGAAATGATGAGATTTCAACTTTTTTTTTTCTTTTTTTTCTGGGAGGATGACAAATACTTCCTCGACCTTAGGGGAGCGAGAGAGTAAAAATCACGACAGTTTTTAAGAATTACTGTTGAGGAGTTTTCCATTTAAAAAATGAAGTAACTCGTACAGGAAACGGGCAACGTCGCAAACTGAGAAACGTGGTTGCGGAGTATTGCGGACTTACCCCGTCGATATGCGGCCCCGCCTTAATTTTTGTCAGAGCATTTTTAATTTGTAACCTTTTTCCTCCTCTCTGTATTTTTCATACGGGGTATCTTGAAAATGCAGAGGAGGATGGTGTGAGAGCAAACTAATGCAGGCACCCAAGATCCAAGTTTACGTAATTTTTCGTTGCTTTCATTGTCCTCACCCAACACCAACTAACAAGTCGTAAACGTTTTGCTCATCAGTATTTTTGGCTCGTGCTGCTCTTTACGATTGTTTTCAAACGAGGTAATTCAGTTATTCGTCGTGTTTTTCACTGTCTTTTTGAATTTGACTTTTCGATGGGTCCCAGAACACATTTCAGAAACAATTCTGCAATTAATTATTTAAAAAATGAAGGGAATCTAAGGATAAAATGGACGTATTTCTATCAAACGGACCTAAGCGCCATAGGGTAAGGAAGGTAGAGGGGGGCTTGGATTGGCGGCGGAATCGCGAGCATTCGGCTTATTCCGTCCTATACTCGCAATGCTTTTCCATGGCGCTTAGGTCCGTTTGACAGAACGCGCTATCTGAGATTCTAAATTCCTCAAAAGGAACTCAAATTGGCGCTTAGTTCCGTTTGATAGAAATGCATCCAAATATCATCACCTCTATAGAAATCAAAGAAGTAAACATATACCGATCACTCACCTCTGAGACAAAAATGTGTATCTACTTTTTTTAACTTTTCACCCGCAGTTCGTTCGCCCTCCTAATTTGTCAGGCATCTTTTGATTGAGATTCTAACCGGATGGAACCCTGCAAGGATCAATTTCCGAAGCTTCACTGCTGAATTTCTTTCGAGATTTTTAAAAATCGTCCTCCTAATGATGCCATGTTAAGGATCTGTTTTAACCTCCCCTCGTCCGATAGTAAACCAAGAGGAATCTCTCGAGGAAAGGAGCTGCTTCAATAAGGACGACCCTAAAACGGACCCGGATTCCTGTTGAAGGTCACAGAGTCATCCGGCCCTCTTCCGATCCATGAATATCGTGTGCTAATAATTGAAAAGGCTTATTTTCGGGAACGGAATTATGCCTTCTTCTTTGTTGCCTCTGACAATGAGATATCGCCGAAACCGCCCGGGCTCTTTTTCCTTCTCTTTCAATTAGTTAATCTTTTATCCGTGATTTTCCTCGGAAACTAACAGCTGCCTCCGGGATTCGCGTCGTGACACTAATGAACTTTTCCTCCCCTCGAAACGAAAGCGTGATACTTGGCCCGGCGGTGCCGCGTTTTCACTCTAAGGAGCATGTATTCGTAGACCTGTGTCACACTGGATGTTGCCTTAATATACTGCCGTGCCAAGGAAAAACGCCGTATGAGCCTTCAGGCGTTGCCAAATTTCTCCCAGCCAATCAATAATTTTCAGGAAACTTTTTGAATATTTGTCTGCCAATTTCTCAGATAATTTTGTTTGCAATTTGGTCGAGAACTTCTGATAATTTCAAGGAATAATATTCATAATTTTCCTCAAAAATAATCATTTTATCGAGGGCAATTTGGCAACTCTCGAATGTTCATACGGCTTTCTTCCTTAGCACGGCAGTATAATACTACAGCTCTTATAATATCATTTCCACCGCGTTAAGCAGAAAGGACCCAAGCCACATCAGCTATTGCCAAATTCAATCGGGCACTTTAATTTTGTACGTGAAAACGCTTGTGCGGATATTTGTGCTTGTGACATTTTCTGTGTGAATTTCCTGCTTAGTGCGAAGCAAATTTCTTAAAATTTTCGAAGGAATCCGCACAAACGTTCTCTTGTAAAAAGCCAAATTGGCTAGATAACAATACCTGATGTGGCTTGGTTCCTTTCTGCTTAACGCAGCCCATTTCAGCATGCACTGCATGCAGTGTGTCAAATGAAGGTTTCAGGAACGGAATAAACAGTAAATCTCCGGCAAAATATCAGAGAACTGGAACTCTTGAAAAACTTACGGTAGAAACATACTGAACTTCATCAGTGTCTCATGCCCTGCGTTGGTTTTAATGTTTTCTCGGAAACACTCAGAAATACAGAGAGAAAATCTCAGTTTTCGAAGATTTCTGGATTTTGTTTGAGGGATTAGGAAGTGTCTTAAATTACGTAACGTATTTTTTCGGATTTTTTTACACCTTCCCCGGTGTATCGAAATCCCGGACCCTCCTAGTAATTAAAAAACGCTTGATATACCGATATTTTTCTTCTCAATACAAATGCCATACCGACAACTTAATCATCCTAGAGTCAGCCCTTTTTCAGAGCTTTGACTACTATTCTGTTTGAACCGAATGCAAATTAAAACATCTCCACCGCAAAACCCCGCACGCCAGTCGGTTAGTAATTTTTGCCGCAGATATAGAAAAAGAATCTCTCGACTTACGTCTCCCCAATGGACCACTAGACAAGGTACGAATTTCAACACTCTGATACATGTTACTTAACCAAAATTTTACGTAGAACACGATGCGCACAACGAAAATTACCGAAATCAACACCTTACGAATATATTTAATGATTTTTGATGCGTGAATTCAAACCACCCGCTCATGAAAACTCAATGCTCTACGTGATTCACATCGCGCGCTAAACGTTATCATGACAGTATCTGCGATTTAAAAATCTGGCAACCTCAATTTTGACGCTTTGGCTCAGCTATAGCAAATTGCTTATAGTTTGAACAACACATGGTGGGAAATGCACATTGCTCGATTGAGAAGCTTGCTGAAACCGTTGTTGTGCGCGATTTGACTCACGTAGAGCTTTGAGTTTCTTGAGAGCGGGCAGTTCAAATTCCTCGTAACCAATGTGAAATAAAAACGGTGATATCTTTGTTAGGAGTTAGTTTCAGTAATATTCGTTGCGCTATTCGTGTTCTACGTGAAATTCTGGTTAAGAAACACGTATCAGATTGCTTAAATTCGTACCTTGTCTAGTGGTCCATTCTTGTTATCACAGTGTATATCCCCACAAAAATCGACGAAATTTTTTTCGCTGTCTTAAAAATTGTTCAAACACAGCAATGCCACAAAGCGTCGTATCTCGGACGAAGGAACGTACCTCCATTCCAAGGTTGCCAAATGGACACGGACAATTCAATTTTTACAAAAATATACCTGTTCAATTTTCATTCAGAATTGTTTGGATGTTCGCTCAAATTAGAAAGAAAATGAGTGGAATTTTCAGCTAGAAATGCCAAAAGTTCTCCTCGTAAAAATGTAATTTGCGGAGGCAATTTGGCAACATTAAACTGTAGTTACGTTGTTTCGTGAAGGAAACGACGAAAACTTCCTCGTTTTCGGTTTGGATGGATAAATGGACGTATTTCTGCGGAGCGGAACTATGTGCATCTTGACATGAGCCCTGTTATGCATGTATTCTTATGGGTCTCAGGGCTCATGTCCAAATGCACATAGTTCCGTTTGTCAAAAATACGTCCAAATATGCGCACTTCTGCAGAGGTATGGCAACGACGCCCGCAAGGAAAACTGACAAATACTTGAGCTCGCTTCGAATCTCATCGACTGAGGGAGACAACTTTTCAGGCATTGTCTTAATTATTCCAATGGGGAAGGTCAAAGTTCACTGTTTTCCCTTCGAAATTGAAACCTTGTTAATAAGGCGGTAATATTGACCAGGTAAGGTTCCACCGCACCGGGTCAGAATCCAAGGAACCTTTCGGTCTCGATCAAGAGCCCACGCAAATTCAATAACTCCTTGACCTTTTTAACGACCAGCGAGTTGCCAATTTATGGAAAGTCATCTCATTTGTTTTCTTCCAAACTCACTGCAGAGTACGCAAATCTTCACGTGAAAGTTGAGCAAGGATTCGAAGTTGTCAGAGGCCCGATCCATCGCGATGCCAGAAGGTTTGCCGCGCATTATTCAAGAAATCAACGCATTCGTGATAAAGGGAACTATGTAAAAATAAATTAGGAAAAAACCACTAAGAAGTGGCCCGGCATTGTATGTAACAGGGTGGAGAAATGGTGCTGGGTCCACACCATTTCGCGGTGAATTCAAAGCCAAGAAGTTCCAAAAATTATAATTAGGGTCAAAAATAATTTTTTTTTAAACTTCAGTGAATATTACTAGTAGTATGAGTACGCTCCCCCCCCCCCCCTCAGTTTTGTACTGGCACTCGTAAGAGTTAAACAAAATTATTTTTGACTCTAATTATAATTTTTGGAACTGCTCGGCTTTGATTACCCCGCGAAATGGTGTGGACCCTGTGGACCTTGTTAAAAATATAAATTGAATGGAAATATGTAAGAATGAAAGGAACGTTGTGCACATGTTTTTTGTGCAACCTAGTTCTTTTTATCTAATTCATCCTTTTAATTTCTAGTGGTTCCTTTTTGGCACAGATGCGTCAAATTGGAAGTCCTTAATAAATAGGACGAGGACGTAGACATTTGGAGCCGTGTTTTTACACCTAATGAGAACATGTGAGTCACTGAAAAGTCTCTATCATTAGATGGAGGTCCTTTTTTCCGTGAATAATCCATTTTTACACCATTTCCATGAGCTTTTTTTCGCAATCTTTCATTACTGTCTAATATAAGGTCTGAAGACAAAGTGGCTCTCAATTCCTCATCTCACTTAAACTTCCCCTGCTCTTCTTTAAGAAGGAAGAAAAGTGTTTTTTCAGTGTATCATTAAAAACAATGCCCCAGCCGTCTGGACGGACTGTTGTGCGTTTTTTTGTACCCTGGAAAATACTTGCTTTTACAGTCAAAGACGTATGTCACACGTGGGTGAGATCGGGTCCGAGAGAAGGGACTGAACCTCCAATACTTATTAAAAATTGTCTTACCCTGGTAAAAATTGGCGATACGAGCTGCGCTTCAAAATACCATAGGAGTTCTTTTAGCCGACTAAAGAAGGCTATTGAAAATCATATAGCTGGCTGTAGAAAGCGGAGCAAATCATATAGCCGGGCTATACGAAGCTATAAAAGAAGTATACAGTCGGGCTGTAGTTCCTATCGCCGGGCTTTACACTTTATCGCCATTGACTATAAAAGGCTATAAGAAATTGTGTAGAAATTCGTGTGCTTTGGAAATCATTAAGTTTGATACGGAACTACCTTTATATTTACAAAACACACATTATATTTTCCTTTAAAACATATTTTTTTGTCATCAATTAAAATGAGAATAGTCCATACAGAGTGTGCAAACATTTCAAAATCATGAGTTGAAAAACGTTGACTCCGCGAGATTAAATATTAGAGCCTAACACAAAGCGGAGCGGCGACGCACTGACGCCTACAAACCTAACAGGGATACTTCAAGCATTGCGCAATGCGTGAAGTATCCCTGTTAGGTTTGTAGGCGCCAATGCGCGTTCAGCGCTGGCTGCCCGCTCGCCGCGCCGCGCCGCAGCGTACCATGGCGCTTGAAGCAACTATTTCACACCAGAGGTATTGCACAGTATCATTAGAAATTGAAGGCGCTCCAACATATTAAGAATGACAGGCATCCTTCAAAAGTACGGAGCTTTCCTCGCAAAATAAATCAAGATACTACGGCCCAAAAAGAGAGCGGTAGTCCAAAAACTAACTAAGTCCTAGTATCCGTATTTAGTAACGTTTAGCATAAACTTTATCGTCTGGCTGTTGCTTAATCGTCATCGGCTATAAAAGGCTATAAGAAATTGTACAGCCGGCTACAGAAGCTATTGGAAATCTTACAGCCGGCTTTAGGTCTATAGTATTTTGGAACAGACATTCTACTGCCGATTTTTACCAGGGTATTGCTATGAACGAACAAAGCAAGAAAGTATGTTGATCTAGGTGACGAACTTTCCCGTGGTTAGCTTTACCTCTTCCCTTCACCCCCCCCCCCCTCCAACGTAAAGGCGTATCTCAGTTTCCAAAGGAGTCCTGTTTTACATGCAAATCATGATTTCTAGGGCTTATGAGGGAATCGATATACGCTATGAGGGCGACGTTGTGTGCAACACTGCCATGCTAAGGAAGAACGCCGTATGAGCCTTCAGACATTGCCAAGTTTCCTCGGATAAAAACCGTATTTGCCGGGAAAATTGTGAATATTATTTTCCAAAATTATCAGACAATTTTGTACGCAATTCAATCTAAAGTACCTGAAAATTTCAAGGAAAAATATGATTAAATTGTGTCAAAAATACACGTTTTATCGAGGGAAGTGTGGCGACTCTCGAATGTTCATACGGCGTTCTTCCTTAGCACGGCAGAACAGGCTAGTGTGGAATTTCGTTCCGGCGGCTATCTTGCACACTGGTTTCAGCTGCATTTTCGTGATTTTGAAACCTGCCAAAACCGTTGTAGTGCGCGATTTAGGTTCAAGTGGGCTGTTGTTTTTTTCTTGCGAGCTGGTAATTGAAAGTTCCAGTAACCAATGTAAGCTTTTTGAAAACCCTCAATATCCTAGACAGGAGTTGGCCGCAATAATTTTTGTCGCGCGAATCGTGTTTTACGTGAAATTTTGGTCCAGCAACTTGGATTCAGAATGCTAAAATTCGTGCCTTGTCCACTGACCTATTAGGGAACATGAATTGAATTGCATTTTGCGAAAAGGAACCAAGAGAATTGCAATAATGCTAAGATTGCGCAACTTCATCCTTTGCAATGTAACTACCGAAATCACGCAAGAATATGAAATTCACATGTTAATTTTTTCTTAAATTCACAGTTTTTAAGGCGTAAAGATGGAAACTGTTTAAAGATTATCAGGTTGATTTTCCAAAATAAATTGCTCCGTAGCAACACTGCAATGCTCTTGGTTCCTTTTTGGAAGATGGAATGCAATTGTAGTTATGCTGATTTTGGTTGGAATGGCACGATTAAAGGAGGAGCCTTTCTTTTCGGGGGATTGTGATCGGGATGGTGTCCGGTGGCGGGGCGATTGGGCGCTGCGGTGCCCGGTGCGCGCGGTGCGGTGCCAGCAGCCGAACGCCATCACGTTTTCCGTCCGAGTCGCCGCGCCGTTGTGATAAAAATAAATGCGCAAGTCGGCCTGCCGCTCCGACATCCTTGCTTCTTTTCGCGTGTAAATTTAGATTTTCCCACAAAGTTTAACGTCAAACCCCACGTTATCGCTCAGGACGGCAACCCTGGCTCCAAGCTCAGCCGGCGCAGCGCTGCCGCGTCGTGCTCGAATATGACGTCACCAAAAGAGAGGAAATTACCAACCACGGACTGTCGTCTCATGAGCCGTGCACTAAATTTGAATACTTCGATTTTCCGGGATTTTTTCCCCCTGACATATGAATAAGCAGGACCTAAAACAAGCAGGCCCATCGTATTTGTACCTTTGAGTTGAGGATAGAAAGACAGTATCTCGTCGAGGACTTAATTAAGGCGTACTTATTTCTGTATTTTTACAGAAGATTAACAAAATCTGCACTTCAATTTGTTGAGGTGCGAATAGCCGAAGTTGCCAAGGTATCTCTGTAATATAAAAAAACCCTACCACTACTACTACTATTACTACTGTTGCTGCTGCTGCTACCTCTACCACCACTACTACTGCTCCTATTACTGCTGCTACTACTACTACTACTACTATTACTACTACTACCAGTAGTACTACATCGGACGGTACAATAACATCACCACCGATAAAATATCGCACAGTTTTTTTTTGTTTTCTTTTGTTTTAATTTTTTTGTCAGGAAAAAATGCGGAAAAGAAGTGTTAAGGACTGAAGGTACAAAAAATACTTTAGGTACTACAGATACTAGGCTATGTAGGTGTACTATAGATTTGTATTTTCTTCTCTCCTCACCCCCCTCTTCTCTCCCAACTTCAATGTGGGATCTTTCTGAATCCTTCCTTTACTTCTCAGTCAACACACAAAAGAAGAACACGTATATCACCATCGGATTTTCAAGGACTTTCAAATAAAAAGCACTTTTGTTCACAATGCATATGCATTTTCACTCCAGTCAGCTCTTCTTAAACATTTTAACCAGGCCACGTGGGCGGCTTAAGAGCATTTATAATTGCTTGCAGCGATTTGTCTACGTTCTTCCATTTTCATCATAGAATACCTGCAGCAATGGCACTCTTCTTTCCAGTGCTCCGTTCTCATTCTGATCAGTTCGCCTTCAAAATTCAAGTAGGCAACCTTGTGCGGCATAGGAGCAGTAATAGTTGCTTGCAGCGATTTGTCCACGTTCCACCGTTTCAAATATGGAATGTGCGCATTAAAATCCCTCTTCTTTTTTACAGTGAAGGGTAATTTTGTTCATAGGCCACGCTCGAGCTGGCTTCGGAACTATTTCGTGGCAGAGTGATCGTATACCTTGAACGTTGACGAGTATCATTCATTTATCGGCAACCATTAACTTTTCCCATTAGGAATGTACGAAAGCATTCCATAATCAGCAGTGCGTAGATCATGAGAGGCGGACACGCGTCAACAGCATACAGGGTGATCCAAAATGTCTGCATCACCAACATCTGGCATCATCCGTTTAACTATTGCACAAGTGAGAAAAACGAGAAATGGTCCGAACTGCATGTAACAAGGTGGAGAAATGGTGCTGGGCCCACACCATTGCAACTGCCAACTACCAAACTGCCCGAGTTGAACGTCCCCCCCCCCCCCCCCCTCAGTTTTGTACTGGTACTCATTAGAGTTAAAAACATTTATTTTTTTTACTCTTATTATAATTTTTGGAACTTCTTGGCTTTGTTTTCTACGCGAAATGGTGTGGACCCAGCACCATTTCTCCAACTTGCTATTGAACAAGTTGAGATATGGACTGGAATTTTTTTGCGTGCTCCTAGGTCAAAAGAAACGACCTTTGGGACCCCCGAAAATTTTGAGAGGAGCCCTCTCAAAAGTAGCAAGAGCCCTATGTGTTCTAAGGGAGGCGCAGGACTTTTGATCACCCTGTATTCGCGCGGGCAACGGTCAGGCATTGTGTGAATGGCTTCCGAACGGATCGCATTTGACATACATCAAATTGGCGTACTATCGATTTATTACTTTTATTACACTATTATATTAGGCAAAATTCTCGGTCACAGAGACCAAACTTATGATACGCTGGCCGAAACTTGGTTCCTATGACTGAAAGCGTCGGTTACCCGAGCCGAATCAGTGGTGCGGCGTGCTTTGCGATATATCGTTAGATCTACCACTGAAACCCGTGGAAAAGGATCTATAAACAGGGTGTTTGCAACGAACACTTTAATTATCGATTCGTTACCACAACTTCAAATGTGGAAGTATCGATAATCGTTTATTCACGCCTCACCATTAGTTGTGTGTCCAATATGAACTGCGGGCCAGTCCTTGCTATCGAGCTTTTTTTTGTAACTATGTTATATTCGTAACTAGTGATATCTGAAACAGAGCCAGCAATGAATCGTATCCGACAGTGGTTTGATGTATCGTTTGGTTCAAAACAATAGAAACATAACTTTGAACAAAACTTTTAGGATTTCAGTTTGAAAAGCTGAAAATGAGAAAATTCTTAACAATTTCACGTGATATTGCCATTTAATACTCGAAAGAATAAAAAATCGATCACAAAAAACCCGTTCCCTCAGATCTCTCAATTGACTTTGGAGCTATGTTTACACGTCTAACCAATCGATATCGATACAATCTCACCTGTCCTGGCATTATACACTGGCGAGGCGTGAATGATCGAATATCGATATTTTCCCACTAGAAGCTATGATGAAGAATCAATCATTAAGGTGTCCGATGCAAACACCCTGTTTATCGTTCTTTTGGTTTAAAAGGCAGTTCAATGGTTATATCGCAGAGCACGCCACGCCATCTTTCGGTTCACATTTTGACTTTATGGGATTACGTATTTGCCGTTTAGAAATGGAGATGTCGTATGTGTGAGGAATTTGCGATTTGACTGTTGATTCTTGTGTAAAAGTTCGCGAGAAACACGATGGTGCCACTGGTTTTCTCTGAAATCAACTCCCAAGCTCAAAAAAAGCTCTCAAGTTGAGGCCAAAATGGAGGGGATATTCCACGCTATCCTGAGAGTCCACCTCTACATCAAGACAAACTCCCCATGCGAAGATAGGGAGCAAATACATTAACAGGGTTGCCGTGTTTTCAGTTTTAGAGTCCCCAAATAAAGTGGCAGCCCTGTCAATGTATTTGCTCCCCATCTTTGCATGAAGAGTTTGTCTCGATGTAGAGGTGGACTCTCAGGGTAGGGTGGGATATCCCATCCATTTTGGGCTCAACTTGAGAGTTTTTTTTGAGCTTGGGAGTCGATTTCAGAGAAAACCAGTGGCACCATCGTGTTTCTCGCGAACTTTTACATATGAATCATGAGTCAAATGGCAAATTCCTCACACATGCAACATCTCCATTGGCTGCCGCTCACGTGAGCATGACCTGCCCCTTGTTCACACGAGTTTGGATCCTTACGCATCCTTGGCTCCTGTAAAAATAAAATAAGAAAAATATAAATAAAAGCCGAGTCCGGGAAGCGGGGAGTAGTGCGAGCGAGGATGGAACCCAAACACGACACTCACTCCCCGGTGCCTTGGCCCAGCGCCAGTCGGGTCAAATATATTAAATGTGAAATTCTGCTCATCAGGTGACATCCGAAAGTCAGCTGATATCCTCACTAACCCTTCCCATTTCTCCGCAGTGATTATCAACTGCGAAAAATTAGGGAGACTGCTAAAACAACGCTAAAGTCATCAATGGATCGTAGTCGAAACATCGAACCAGATGTCGGCACGAGAAGAATCGAAAATCGATTTATTACACAGCGGCAGATAGGGCCATGTCTTGTCTTACCTTGCTGACAAAGCCAGCCGGCTGATTATTGAAATTGATAGACAAGGCAATTGATAAAGGAGACATAGGATGTATGGAGCGATCCTGTTGGTTAAAATGGGTGGCTCGTACAGGCCCGCCACATCCCATCTCGGGCCCTGGTACCAATTTTCTGGCCCGGGCCCCTAGCACAGAGGGGGGGGGGGCCTCCCCCGGGAGATTTTTGAAATTTTAAATCTATTTGGACGCATTATGAAGCTCTTATGATGGAGATTTTCCATCAATTTCTGCAGAATAATTACGCCTTTTTGTTTACTTTCAGCACCAAAAACTTTCGAATTGTTGCATTCAAAACATCTATAAATTTTTTTTTGAGGGGGCAGATGATAATTTTCAATTCTATGGGGAGCCGGGCCCCCCTGAACTCCCCTTTCGTACGTCTATGGCAAGGGAGTTAAGCCATTGAAGTCGAGGATGCCCAGACAGGAGCCTCTTAGCATCCGACAACGGAAGAAAATGAAACACAGTTACTAAAAATATCATTCTACATATACTCAAAATCTTGAAAATCTCTAAAAAAGTAAGAAAAATTTTAGTGCCCTAGCGTGTTTTTGAAACTTTATTCACCTTTTGCGGAATTTTTAGGGTAATTTTTTCACTTTTCCCTACGAGACAAGGGTTACACATGAATTCGTAGTGGTTTGTCACCTGCGTCACGGGCCCCGGTACCAAGGACCCAGTATCCCCCCCCCCCCCCTTGTGGCGGGCCTGGGCTCGTATAGACAAAGGGAGAAAACGATGGACTAACTGTCGGGTCTCTCGTTTGCCGTTAGTTAGTCTATTACCTACCTCATTTGTCCATTGCAACCACCCGCTTCCACCAATAGGATCTCTCCATATCTCTTTGTCTCCTTTGTCTATAGCTTTGTCTATAAATTTCAATAATCGGCCAGCAGTTAAAGTTTCAACAGTCAGGCTGCAGTATCGATGTCGATTGGTTCAACGTGTAGAAATAGCCCCAAAAGTCAATCGAGTCATCTGTTGAAACGGGTTTTTGTGATAGATCATTTGTTCTCATGAGTACCTTATGGCATAGCAATGAATAGTGATTTTTTTAAGGAATTTCTTCTTTTTCAGCTTTCCTAACTTATAAATCTTAACATTTTCGTTTGAGGTCATCATGTTCTATCATTTTGAACCAAACGATACATCGAACCACTGTCGGAAACGAGTCGTTGCTCTGTTCGCACCGGCTATTCAACCATCAGAAAAAATTATTATGAAAGTTGTACGGGTACTTTTCAAGCATTGAAAGTTTCCGTGAAACAGAGCATTTTGAAACAGCTAATGTTTGCGCGTCTAAAAATCAACTCGAAAATCCGTGGAACTTCTAAGGATATCGAGACACTTGTCAGTCTGCCAAATATAAAGCAAAAAATCGTTAAAGATCATCAAGAACTTCATATTTACGCCTAAGGGGAGTAGAAATTCATCAGAATATTGGGGGGTTCTCGCAAAAGTTGCATTTTTATATTGGTATTTTTGACTGTAGTTTTCCAGGATTTCTGAGCACAGTTAGAACAAATTGCTCCATCGACTACCGATAATACACATACTCTGTACTGCACTATACTGGTACTGATTAGAGGTCAAAAATGTTGGCACTAATAGACATTTTTGGAACATTTTGGCTTTGTTTTCCCCGCGAAATGGCGTGGACCCGCACAATTTCACCACCTTGTTATATACAGTTCGGGTCATCCCTTAGCGTTTCTTCTCGTCTACCGATAATATCGAGCTACATGAGACCAGGCTTATTCCTTCGTTTCTTGGAGTTAGAGGCAGGAAAAATCTGGGATCGACACCGGCTCTGCCTCTCGGCTACTCGACATTTCAATTCCTTTATTCAACAAACGAGAGGCTTGAGCAGAAACAAATGATCAAAAGTTCGTCAAGCTCAGCGTTACGTAACAGTACGCCCATACTGGATTTCAACTTTCTTTCTTTCTTTTTAATCTTACATACTAAGGTTTTTTTTCTCAATTTTTCTTGTTTCCCGATAGACAGAGCCCTTTAATTGATCGATAGAAGCTATGCTCTCCCCCATTTTTTAAGTGAAAAAATTGCTCCGAATTGTTTTATTTTTATTTTTTTTCTTCCGTGAAAAAGGGGCGGGGTGTTGAGCCACATTATACGCGCTTATTTTAAGGGTTTCTAGATTAGCGTTACGGTCTCAGTACAAGGGGCGAGTGGGTGTCGAAAAATTGTAAAAATCACGCAATGTAATTTATGGACAGCCCTACAGTGCTCGATTTAACTCGAATAAACTCCAGTTTTTTTGTGAGCGGAAAGTGTTTATTACTAACGTAGACAAGAACCGTTCCCGAAATATGAGTTAAATAGAGGGCTACGTCCCCTGACACCTTCGCAGTCCAAGCTCCCGAATTGATTCGCGCGCCTCAAGCGTTATGCGTTACGCCGTCATGCGTTACGCCATCACCATTATAATTTTATCACAGAATATAGGTTCAGAGAGTCTTGATGCGTCCATCGTCTTCTACGGCATGTTTCAATAGAGAGACATTATGAAGCGTTGGGTCCAGAAAAGGCATACCTTAGTTGCGATGTTTCAGAATCTCCACTGTTAATTTATATTTCAGTGAGGAAACTATTGGATGAATTTTCTAAAATTTTTAATTTTCAGCGTTGTAAAATCAGGAAGAAAGTTCGGTGAAAGTTTTAACGAATCGCATGCATTTGCTTTGATTATAGTGGACGAGACGTTATCGAAAATCCTGAGACACCGCAACCAAGAAATGCCCTTTCTGCACCAGTGGCGTGGCGTGAATGATCGATTATCGATATTTCTCCACTTGAAGCTGCAGTGAAGAATCGATTATCAAAGTTTTCGCTCCGAACACCTTGATAATCGATCCTTTTCCATAGATTTAAATAACAGATCGATCGATAGATCGCAAAGCACGCCACGCCACTGTTCTGCACCCAGAGCTTCAATTTATTGTGGTTTTTATTTTGCACTCCGTTCAGCGGTCCATTACAAACGATTTGTCTCATTCCATCCAACAGTTCGCAAAATAGATTCGCAACCCCCCCCCCCCCCCTCCCTCGGGTCATTTGAATGAAGACTGGTGAAACAATTTAAAATTGTTGAGGCCTCATACAAATATATTAAAAATATGGGCCACGGTCGCTCGGCCACGGAGAGAAGGCGTAGCTTCGTGGTGCCGGAAAAAAGAACAAAATAAGTGGAAGGAAGGGACCGGAGTCTGCGGCACACTTTTCCTATGTTGTCAAGTGGGTGGCTATTTTATACATTTTTCCATAAAATTTTATCGCAGCGTTTTGGAGAAATGTCCTGGAGTCGATTGCTCATTTGATCGTTTTTAAGAATTTTCCGAGAATCACGTCACGCTGTCGCGTCGGGTGTTTTGTATAAGGCGTATTTCTTCTTTTTGGCTGAAAATGCTAGTGTGTCGTGGTTGCTTAGATATTTTTTGTCGGGGTCAACCGGAAGCAGAGTCGCAGAATCGCATATTTCCGGTGTTGCGTCTGAGAACGAAGGACTGCATTTCGGCGGTCCTTAGGCCGTACCCCTGCACCAAAGTAGGCCAAAAGAACAGTACTTTGTCAAATATGCAGAACTCTTCAATCATTTTTTGGGCTCCAACAAAACATATTCAAGAAACCACTACAATTCTTATTTTTCGGTCGGAGCGCCTACAATTTTTTATGATACTGTGCAATACCTCTGGTGTGAAATAGTTGCTTCAAGCGCCGTGGTACGCTGCGGCGCGGCGCGGCGGGCGGGCAGCCAGCGCGGAACGCGCATTGGCGCCTTCAAACCTAACAGGGATACTTCACGCATTGCGCAATGCGTGAAGTATCCCGGTTAGGTTTGAAGGCGCTAGTGCGCCGCCGCTCCGCTTTGTGTTAGGCTCTAACATTTAATCTGGCGGAGTCAGCGTTATTCAACTCATGATTTTGAAATGTTTACACATCCTGTATGGATTATTCTCATTTTAATTGATGAAGAAAATGCTTAGTAAAGGAAAATATAATGTGCGTTTTGTAAATATTAAGGTGATTCCGTACAAACTTAAGGATTTACAAAGCACACGAATTTCTACACAATTTCTTATAGCCTTTTATAGCCGATGGCGAAAAAGCAAGAGCCAGGCGATAAAGTGTAAAGCCCGGCGAGAGGAACTATAGCCCGGCTGTATAATTTTTTCCACTTTCTACAGCCAGCTATATGATTTTCTATCGCCCTCTTCAGTCGGCTATAAGAACTCCTATGGTATTTTGAAACGCAGCTCCTATCGCCAATTTTTATTAGGGATGAATAATCGATTTTTTTCGGAGCATCTCATCTGGCTCCTCCGAGAATCGATTTATTTCCATACTTTTAAATGGCGAGAAAACAGTGTTGCCAACTTCTTGGATCCGAAAATTGTTCACTGAAAAAACATGTGCTTGGCTCAAGCATGATGATTCTTTAATTTGCCGCCAATATGATTTTTTTTTTTTTTTTTATCTTGATTTAAGCTGAATTTTTCTTGATGTGTGGAAAATAAGGCTTGGGTTAAGCAAAAAAATAGTTTATATTAAGCAGCAAAATTCTTAATTTAAGAAAAAATACTTGTTGGTGGCAAATTTAAGATTCTTTTTATTTTTCAGTGTATGATGACGTAACGAGGCCATTGCCTTTAACTGAGCGATTCAATTTTTTACGAGAGAACGTTTGTGCGGATTCCTTTGAAAATCCCAAGGAATTTGCTTCATGCTGTGTAGAAAATTCGCTGAAATTTGCGCAAAAATCTGCACAACCGTTTTCATGCGCACGCACGCTCTCCACGAGCTCTGTGCAACCCACGCTGATTGCCTAAGAAACGCGCCATTTTTCACCGTAGAATCTCAGCACCGGAAACGCTCATCATTGAAAACTCGTTCATGGACATGGAAAGTCCGAGTACCCCCAGCATAGTTCACTACGATAGAACACGTTGTAAAAAAAAACCTCCTCGGTAACAGTATTTTTGCTTTTACTAATAAACAGAACAGAGCGAAAACGACTAAGCTTCTTCAAGCTACTATTCGCGCTCCCAAGCCGAGTAAATTGCCATCACGGTTATTGAAGGCCAACTCGACAGAATGAGAGACACGCAATAAACAAATCATAAAAATAACAACATCATTGATTTTTACTCATCAACAGGACAGGGCGAAAATTACAAAGCTATACTGCAAACAACTATTCGTGCTCCCAAGCCGAGCAAATTTCCATCACGGTTATTGAAGGCGAACTCGATAGAATGAGCGACAGGCAGTAATAAGGATAGGAATCTACGTGTGTTTCTTGACTTTTTATGGCTATGCTTTTTTCTTCATTTACTCATCATTATTATTTGGATTGATTTAATTAAAAAACTAACTGCATCGAATGCTTCTTAGTTATCGCGTAATATAGCGCCCTACGAGAATCACGGGTAAACCGCTAGTAGGTTCATGCATACATGTTTCTCAGTCATAGCGCTCTCTGGCGTTCTGCGACATCTAGTCGCAAAAGTCCCGTAGCCTCCCATGCAAAGCCTCTCAGTGAGTGGGCCCTCCCTCATTTCATCAGAAACCCCTTTTCGCCACCCTTTCACTGGGCGTCCCCATCGTCTCCTCCCAACCCAATTAAACGTCCTCTTCAGGAGCCTTGCCTCTAGTAGGTCTATATCGACGGTGTAACTACCAAACCACGTATCTCGGTTTGCGACGTCGCAGACCTCCTGTCATACTTTATTTTTTAAATGAAAAACTACTCAACGTCCAGTCTTGAAAATTTCTGTGATTTTTCCTCTTCGTGCGGAAAAAATTCTGTGAAAATTTCAAGGAATGATATTCATTTGGTCTACTTCAAAAAAATAAAATGCGAGCGTAGATTTTTAAACACCGCAAACGAGATACGTGGTTTGGTAGTTTCACCGTCGATATGCTGTTAAAGTAAGATTCATCATAATGATCATTGAACTACATGTTGCGTTGCACCACACTAAAAAGCTATGTCGACGGTGAAACTACCAAACCACGTATCTCGTTTGCGGTGTTTAAAGATCTACGCTCACATTTTATTTTTTTGAAGTAGACCAAATCAATATCATTCCTTGAAATTTTCACAGAATTTTCTCCGCACGAAGAGGAAAAATCACAGAAATTTTCAAGACTGGACGTTAAGTAGTTTTTCATTTAAAAAATAAAGTATGACAGGAAGTCTGCGACGTCGTAAACCGAGATACGTGGTTTGGTAGTTTCACCGTCGATGTGTTGATCACAAGGAGAACATACTCATTGAACTAACTAGACTCTTTGAGAACATGTAACAGCTAGATTTGGCTATAGCAGTAACACCTTGCTGTACGTTTTCATTGGCATGTGAAGTGGAAATTCTCATTTAAACGAACAGCGAAGTAGAACTTCAGCCATACTGCCGTGCTAAGGAAAAACGCCGTATGAGCCTTCAGGCGTTGCCAAATTTTCTTCGATGAAAAACGAATTTCCTGGTAAACTCATGAGTATTTTTCCTCGTGTTGTTCGGATAATTTTGCTCGCAATTCAACCGAAAAGTCCTGAAAATTTCAAGGGAAAATATTCCTAACTTTCCTCAAAAATGAACATTTTATCGAAGGAAATTTGACAACTCTCGCATGTTCATACGGCGTTTCTCCGTAGTACGGCAGGAAAGTGGGGATGTATAAAGGCGGGTTAATTGGCGGGAAGGAAGAGCGTTACGTTGATTTGCGGTTCGTCAAAAGTGGGTCAGCGGGCCGATTATTGAAATTGATCGACAAAGCCATAGACAAAGGAGACAAAAGAGGTATGGAGAGATCCTATTGGTGAAAGTGGGTGGTTGCAATGGACAAAGGAGGTAGGTAATTGACTAACTAACGGCAACTCACGAGAAACCCGACAGTTAGTCTATCATTTTCTCGCTTCGTCGATAAGAACCTCCCATTTCAACCGATAGGATCGCTCCATACTCCCTATGTCTTCTTTGTCTATAGCTTTGTCCATCAATTTCAATAATCAGTCCGCAGATGTCGGCTACAACGCTCCCGGAATGGATAGACCACCGGTTCAGGGATGAATTCATCTCGAGTCGAATTAACCCGTTGACAAATTAGCGGAGCATCGACTAGGCAGCACCGCACCTTATTACAGCTGTGCTTTTTTGCCCACGCAAGCTGTCTGGCTGCGCGAGTTTGTATCTAAATCACGGCGCACTGTTGCCCTCGTGGCTGCGGCTCCGGTCTTGGCCGTGCGTCGAGGCCCGGGGAAACCGTGCGACTTGGCACAAGTATGCCACCGTGTTGGCAATTGACGGCCATCAGTCCGATCCCTGACGCCATCCCATCCCCTGTCGCACTGCACCAAACGCAGGCTCAACGTTTTCCGTCTCGACCGGGCTCTCGCTCTCTTGTAGCCGCAATTAGGGAGCTCACAATATTTTTTTTTTTTTTTTTTTTTTTTTTTTTTTTTTTTTTTTTTTTCTTTTTCTTTTTTTTTCTTTTTTTTTCCACCTATAGCTCAAGCGGAAACACGGTACTCATTTGGACGTGTTTCCGCCAAACGAAACGATAGACGAGTGGGAAAGGTAGGGTGTCCTTTACACTGAAAAAAATGAGTTAGCGTCAGATGACTAAAAATGGTTTCTATACACTAACTCAAATTGTGTGATTTGGACACACATGATTTTTGGTTTCTGTACACTAACCACTATTAGTGCTGGAAACTAATTCCGCTACTCTAATTCGCATTCGGTAGGGTTGGGTCAACCTAACCTCAAAACTGAGAGAGGAGAAAACGGCTCAGCGAATGATAACTGGACAATACTTTCAGTAAAAGAAGATTTCTTAAAAGATGAGAGGTAAAAATCAACTGACCGGTTCCAAATGAACGACAGAGGAAAGGAATATCCCATAGGTATGTGCAAGTAGACAGAATTATCCTTTAGAGAGACACACACTCACACATGAAACGGTAGCGAATGTTCACACTGAATAAACATATCTCGTCCGAACACTTGAGATATTCTTTTGAAATTACGGGAGAACACGAACTATAGAAGTAAGCAGTAAGTTCACAGATTTTCGTAAAATATAAACTGAACGCGGAACGCTTTAATCGCAATTTAATATAGAAGATTGACGACTCCAACGAATATCATGCTTGTTTACGTTTTGAATCGAACAGACGATTTCTAACCTTAACAGGTTTATTTATGTTGCTTTCGAACGTTTTCAAGAAAGAGAGGACACTATAAATCATACCGGGAGTATTTACATTGTCAAACGAGCCCGAAATTTCACATTTTAATTGATTTTCACGAGCTGACGCGATTGAGGCTGTTGTACCGACGCCACTTTTTCGAAACTAAATAAATGTAACGGACAATGTGGCAGTTAGTGTTGAGGGCGAATTAGTTTGACCCGAAGGTGAATTTGTCTTACCACAGCGCTAATTTTACAGCTAGTGCTGTTTTCCAATTCTGGTTCGCGCTCTAGTAAAGTCAAGTCAGCGTATGAAGCGAATTGATTGGTGCTTCAGTACAATAAATTAGTTCTGAAGCCTAATTTTGATTCTACTTGGCGAGAACTTACCAAATTAGTTCTCAACGCTAACTACTTTTTTTTCAGTGTAGAGAGCTGCATAAGAATCCATATTGGGTTGTCACAGTCAGGGAAAACCGGGAAATGTCAAGGAAAATGACTAAAGTGTCTGGGAAGGTTAGGTTAGGTTAGGTTAGGTTAGGCAAGGTTAGGTTAGGTACACCCATAGCTCAAGCGGAAACACAGTTCTCATTCGGACGTGTTTCCGCTATACGAAACGATAGACGAGTGGGAAAGGTATAGGGTGTCCTCTGGAGATAGGTTACTTACAATTAGAAAGGTACGTCGCACAATCTTGGCAGCATTGGAAGTCTCATACGCTCTTTTACCGAAAAATGCTCATTTATCCTAGAATGACGTAGCTCTACAGCTTTTAATATAAAAGGGCCGCCCATGAGGCGAAAAAGAAACATGAGAATCAAAGCAGGGTTACCTCAGTCAGGGAAAACCGGGAAATGTCAGGGAATCTTAAAAAAGTCAGGGAAAACCGGTGAATGTCCGGGAAAATGACAAAAATGACGAAAATGTCAGGGAAAATTTTGTAAATCACCTTCATTTGTTTTCTAGAATAGGTTTGAGACTTCGAACAACAAATTTTGCCTGAAAACTATTTTCATTTATGCCTTCTTAACCATCCGTCACATCTTCAATTGTCAGGGAATTCCACCAAAATGTGTCAGGGGAATGTCAAGGGATCTCATTTTCTAAATTCTGTGGCAACCCTGTCAAAGGTATCGGAAATTGTGCTGATTATGAAGATGTGACGATACTGTGGAGTGGAATAGGAACGATGATGCAATGAATTCAATTCAAAACTCAAAAATTGCGCGAAGGGAAAAGTATCGCGTGTTTTTTTTCCCTCCAACACCAATAGCTATGAGCCCGCGTGCGCAAGTATAAAAATTGATGATGCTGTTGAAAACTATCGTGTGCAATGCCTCCTAGCTCGGCAAATCAGAAAATCTTGGAGGCAAGAACCGAAGTTAATGAAACAGAGCTCTCAGTTTCGTTTCCCTCCTTCTTGGGCTCTGTCGAATAGTCTCCGTCATGGAGCCGCTGAGTGAACTCTATCTCCAAGTGACAAGGTCCGAGTACGATTGGAGCACTTATCCAGATTTTTCACGAGACCCGAACGAGGGGGGGCCCGTTTTCAAAAATGGAAAAACCAGAAAAATCGCGAGAGCAATCTTCCGAAAGACCGAAATCTCGGAGAGTTTCATCGAAAAAGGATGGAGGACGTAAGTACGATGCATCGACGCGGCTAGATTCTTTAGTAGACACAGAAAAAGACACATGTTTGAAAAGTAAAAAATCAGGCGAATTCACTAAAGTCGATGGACATGCGAAAAAGTCTCAAAAGAGACACAATTTGCGGGAAAATCCACCGAAAAGGGGGGAGATGCATCCGCGAGCAGTAAAAACACGGATCCCATCGGAGAAGCTCCAAGAGGAATATATAACAATGCAATTCATCCATTTGGTCAACCATTTTATAAATTTAAAAAATAATAACTCCAAAATCGTGAAAAATGATCTGTAGCTGTGATCATAACGCACAAATTCCCGTGAGGTATTGAAGCAAGCCAATTCCTCTGCAGCTCACTTCCTCCTAGTTGACATCAGTGGTAAGCGTACATATTCTTTTGTATATATAAATTTATGGGCAATAGAAAAATTAAAGTTGTGACTCACAACCAACTGTGAATACTCGTTGTCGGGACAGGCATTTTAACCGCGTTTATTTCATGCCGCATGCAGCGCTTTTTTCACCGCGTTGCACAACAAAGCGTATTGTATCCGTACTTTTCGCAACGCTGCATTGTCATGAAACATGTAAATACCTTCAGTGGAATGGAACGAAAACGCAATTCCCATCCTTGCGGATTTTGTTGATTTAAAAAACCACAGTGGTTTTCGAACGTCCTTCTTTCGTCTTCTCTCTCACTGTTTCGTAGCGCCAGTTTCTCAGTTTTGTCTTTTTTTTCTGCACGGATCTCTAGAGGTATATGGATGTTTAATTGCTTATCGAACAAAGTAAATTGTTGGTTTCGAATTTTCTCTTTCAATAAAAATCTTGTTATGCGTACGAATTTAAACTTTGAAATTTACTCCACTACAGAAAACTGCATAAAATAGTGATTTCCCGGAAGTTAATTTTATTCAAATTCATGCGATTCTTATTCTCCAAAGCTCGCGTTTGTCATCTTACCCACGAGTAAGTATCTTACACTTAAAATTTTGAAAATGTGCGTTTACAGACGATATTCAAGATTTTACATGCTGAAGAAAGTGGTTCTTAGTTTTATACTTTGTCTTATCGATATTATTTCACTTAGTATTATTGTTGTCCGGCATTCGGTCTCTAACCCGGAAAATCCGCTTTTTACGCCTAAATCGGCCTTCTGACTCATGTTAAGGGTCAATTAGATCTATAAAGGGATAAAAAATGACCAAATCCTGATCCATTCCGTTGAATATGGACCGTAAATGACCCAACAATCGTAAAGTTTAGGAAATTCAAGGTGGGCAGTGGGCTCAAAGACGGCCTTTACTTCTCCTACATCGACGGTGTAAGTCGGCAATCACATAACTCGTTTGCGGTGTCTGAAAATCTCCGCATCTATGTTTGTTTTTTTTTTAAAGGAGAACAAATTGACATTATTCCTTTAAGTTTTTGCAGAATTTTCTTCGCACAGAGAAGAAAAATCACGGCCGTTTTAAAGAATTGCCGTTGAGTAGTTTTCCGATCAAAAAGTAAAGTATGACAGGAAGTCTGCGACGTCGCAAACCGAGTTATGTGATTGCCGACTTACACCGTCGACATTACCTTTTCTAGCGGTCCATTCCATCCGCGCTAAAACTCTGGGACGTATCTATTCGTACGTAATGGTTGTCCGTGTTGCATACGCGAATAAATGAAGGCGCTTTTGCCTTACTCGCCCTCGCAGCGATGCACTACGTGGACGATGATGAATCCGGCAACGGGAGCAGCCTGTTGCTCGGTTCGACGGGTCCGGGATGTTGCACCCGCTTCGAGGCCACGCTTCCATCATTCAACGGCGCCGCGCCGCGCCGCGCCACGAGGGAGGCGGCTCCAACCCCCGGATGAGCCCAATGTCACGTGAATCCTCGGCTATCGATATTTTCCCATTGGGAGCTACGCTGAAGAATCGATTATTCATATGCACCTTCACAATCGATCCTTTTCCACGGGTTTAAATGGAAGATGGATGGATTCATCGCCGAGGACGACAGTGTGAAGGAGGACCCGATGACTTGCGAGATGGATTGACACTAGGCAAACTCGGAATTGATTTAATATCGTAAGTGGATGAGGACGGGGGATGCGACGACCTGCGTGCGCCGCGCCGAGCGAGCGCCCTGCAACTCGGCTATCGGCAATGACCCAATTTCCGAGTAAACAACCCCTCCGCCCGGCGTAACCTGACCTCTCCATGCCCCACCCCCACCCCCTCCCATCCGCCGACTCCCTGCTCAGGAACCCGTGTTGCCGCTCCAAGCGCCCTTCATTAACAGAACTGGGTTTTTTTCCTTCTCCACTGGCAGGCACGTAGCGTAATTATTCCTAATTATTCATGAAGAAATTTACTCAAACTGCATGATAGATGCTTTAAAATTTCGACAATTTTCCGGTTGGAGCCCCCCTCCCCCCCCCCCCCCCGGTTCAGACAGGCACGTAGTCAAGATCATGTTTCGAGGGGGGCCAAATATTTCTACTAAAATATTTTTTGGTGGGAGGGGGCCGCTTAGGGGCTCAACCCCCCCGCCTCCTCCCACCAAAAAATATTTAAATAAAAAAGGAGGAAAAGAATGAGAGGAAGAAGAGGCAGAAAATAATTAAAGGCGAGGAAGTTTGAACTTTCAAAATGTGTCCAAGTATAGTTAAAATTTCAAAAATTTTCCAGATGTGTAGAATGCAACAATTTGAAGGTATCTTAAGCTGAAAGTAAAAAAAGAAACCTAATTTGTCCGCAGAAATTGATGGAAAATCTGCATCACGGAAGCCTCAAAATGGATTTAAAATGTCAAAAATTTGCCCGGGGGAGGTTCGGACCTTCTCCAAACTGGGACCCCATCCATACCCCCCAAACTCCCCGTGAGTCGGGGAAGCGGAAGGAGAACCCCGCTCACCCGACTGAGCCCCCCTCGAAACATGATCCTGACTACGTGCCTGTCTGAACGGGGGGGGAGGGGGGGCTCCATCCGGAAAATTTTCGAAATTTTAAAGCAGCTATCATGCAGTTTGAGTGAATTTCGTCATGAATAATTACGAATTATAAGGTCCTCCCTTCTCCTTTCCTCCGTTCCTTCCTTCTTTCTCTCTCCCATTTTGCTTCCTCCTTTTTTTCAGGAAAAGGGGGGCGCACGCTTTCTACGCCCCCCTAGATCTGCCTATGTGGTTCTTTTTTTTAAAATATCCCTCCCCGTCTCCTCTCACCTGTGACGCGTGAGGGATTGACAATTTTTGCGTCTATTTCCTGATTTTTTTGGCTGTTTCCCACACCATTGTAGGTCTCTTACAACGAGGTAAATTCGTCCGGTTCCGAGCATTTTTTGTTATTTTCGGCTATTTTTTCTAATATTTCTTGCTGTTTAATAGAGTATTTGATAATATCCAACATTTGTCAGCTATTTCTATCCGTGGGGTATCGGAAGTCCCCGCATAAAATCATCTCCCATGACTTCATCAACCAGCTGTTGCCTCCACAATACTGCCGTGCTAAGGAAGAACGCCGTTTGAGCCTTCAGACGTTGCCTAATTTCCTCCGGTTAAAACCGAATTTCCTAAGGAAATTGTGAATATTTTTTCCCGATATGTTTTACGTAATATAATCTGAGATATCTGAACATTTTGAAGAGAAAAATGCCTAAATTGCGTTAAAAATGCTTGTTTTATGGAGAGAAATTTGGCAACTCTCGAATGCTCATACGGCGTTCTTCCTTAGCACGGCAGAATAACCTCTGCTATTTTTCGGGGGCTTTCTGAGGTCGCACCTTGATTTATACAAGTAAAAAGCAAGTGTCTGTAGATTGTTGTTATTTCACTCAATAGAAAAAAAAAAAAAAAAAATTCTCTCTTTCTCGGCATCGCTGCTCGTGTCCATGTATATTATCTCCTCTCCCATGGGCTCTCTTGTCTTCTTTTCGCCAGCTTTATTTATCGCCATTTTTACCTCTTCTCTCACCCTCCCCCCTCCGACTTTCTCTCTTCAACCTGCAATACGTCCCTCTGTTTTTCTCTCATTACTCGTCTACACTATTGTCACAATTCTCTCCGAGTGGTGAAATTCCCTCTACTCCGACGTTAAAACTCCAATTTTCTTTTTTTTGTGAAGCGCGTCAACGACGCTTGTCGAGTACTTTCAATTAGCAACTGCACGGCGAGGTCGCCTGGTTGTGCGATGAAGTTTGGATATTTCACGCGGGTTAAGTCGTTACTCCTCCAACGTAAGAGCGTATCTTGATTTCCTCGTGAGCTCCGGAAAGCAGGGAGTCAGTGGCGTGGCGTGCTTTGCGATATATCGATTGTTAAACCATTTAAACCCATGGAAAAGGATCGATAGACAGGGTGTTCGCAGCGAACACGTTAATAATCGATTCTTTACCATAAGTTTAAATGGCAGAACGTTCGATACATCGCAATTCACGCCACGCCACTGCAGAGAGTTCAATGGAAAATAGGGCTCATCCCAAAATAGACTTACGTTCTTATGTCAGATGAGCGACGAAATGAAGGTTACTATCCGGCAACAATGCCGCACGACGCGAAAAGAACAACAAACGACGCTCAAAAAGCTGACTGTCAGATTTTCAGGAAACTCGGAAACTCTCGGAAGTTTATAGCTCCGCGGGGAAATCTAGGTTATCCCGCAAAAACTTGGCAATCTGGCATGGAGTTTAAAAAAATACTAACAAGTATAAAAGATAAAGTATCTCCAGCCGGGGTCGGAAGAGGGGGAGGGAGGAAGTTACACAGCGGGGCGTAATTCGGTTTCAACTCACCGATTCCTAGGGTACGTAAAGCTGCCGTACTAAGGAAGAACGTTGTATGAGCCTTCATACGTTACCAAGTTTCCTACGATGAAAACCGAATTTCCTGGGAAAATTGTGAATATTAGTTTTCAAACCTTTCAGACAATTTTGTACGCAATTCAATCTAAAATATCTGAAAATGTCAAGGAAAAATATGCATGAATGTTGTCAAAAATACATGTTTTGTCGAGGAAAATTTGGCAAATCTCGAACGTTCATACGGCGTTCTTCCCTAGCACGGCAGTAAGGAAGAAAGGCCTCTCTAGTAAGTTTAAAATTAAACAGGGGGTCCGTCATCATGGCCGTATTCACCTACTTGCCGCCCATGGCCGCCTGTATTTTGCCGCCCCCATCACATTCGTTTTGAAACTCGATAAAAACCATCAAATGAACGTGTCAGCGGGGAGGGTACATAAGACGCCATTTACTCGTGTTTGAACACCATTTTTTGGGAAAGCCGTCAACACTACTACAAAAGTTCACAACTTGCGCGAAATTAAGTTCCGTAAACCATCCTGTGTGGACAAGGCCTTCCATTTCATAAGAAGTGAACGACAAAATTATGAAAGAACAAACATAAAATGTGGTTCAAAGATTTTGAACTTCCGCCGCCGCGCCGCGCAACCGCAACCGTGGTTGACGCAATGCCGTGAAGTATTCACGCAGTCTTGTAGGCGCTATGCGCTTCACACTGACCGCACTGTGTTTGGGGCATGCGTGAAGTATTCATGCATTCTTGAAGGCGCTATCCCTTTCACGCTGACCGCAATGACTGCACGTGTTTGATGCAAATACGTGAATACTCGTGCAGTCTTGAAGCGCCATATGTGTTACATGCGATCACCGCGCGAGGGCTTCTACGTTTCCAGCTCAAGTCCTCGTTATCATTTCTCTCTAAGCGCGCCGTGCCAGCCAAATTGCGTGTTTGTTTCTCTCTTAACTCGACGACTGAAAGGTGCTTCTCTTGTATTATCTGAAAGACACAAAAATTTAAAAATTACTATACTCTCAGAGATGAAGAGATTTTTGTCGCCTTTTCTTGTTTGTAATTTTGTTTTTATAAATCCGATTTTTTTCATCCCTACACTTAAAAAAATTTCATCGTATAAAAAATCATAGTTCCGTTTGACGGAAATGCGTCCATATATCTGCCGGGCGAAGGAAGAATGCCGTATGAACATTCGAGAGTTGCCAAATTTCCTTCGATAAAATGTTTATTTTTGAGGAATGTTATGAATACTTTTCCATTAAATTTTCAGAATCTTTAGGTGAAATTGCGAACAAAATTACCTGAAAAATTTGAAGGAAAATATTCATAAGTTTACCAGGAAATTCGTGTTTTATCAAAGGAAATTTGGCAACGCCTGATGGCTCATACGGCGCTCTTCCTTAGCACGGCAGATATACTCTCGAGGAACATGTGACCGGTGAAAAATGAAAGAAAAGAAGTTGAATTGAATGCATTCGACAGGCGCCGAGGTTGACTCGGCTACGAGCGACTCGGCGAGGTCAGAGACCGACAAAAATTTTGGCGCTCACGACCATGTCAAGAAGCCGCGCGAATTCGACTTCACATGCTCATTGCCTCTCGCAGATAATTAAACGCGAGAGAAATAAAGAAGAACACTCGAAAAAAGGGACCAAGAGGAGGTTATACGGCGCGGAAAGTGAAAAAATTTAGGTCTCGGGAGAGTCAGCTTGTTGCCAGTTTTGTCAATGATTTAGTCGAAATCGTGAAAAACAATGCACTGCATAAAATATAATTAATATAATATATATAAATAAATATAATTAATAAAATAATATTAGTTTGGATCAATTTACTCAATAACTAAATGTTTTAAAATTGCTTATTGAATCAAAAACTGTATTTACTTTAACCTTTAAATGTAAGTAATATTTAAATTTATATGTATTGAAATGTCGAAATCTGAAATTTTTGGACCGGTCCCACGACAAGTACGGTCAGCGGAAAACTATGTCTCTGTTGTCTTTGCCTCCTCTTTCAGCCAGATATCAGGTCTGAAATGTTCGTTCTTGACCGGGCTTTTTTGCCAGCAATCGGTTTTAGAAGACAGAAAATTGGCAGCGTTGAAAAGTTCTGAGAAGCAGGGTGGGAAAGGAAAGCGAGAGAACTGTTTCAGAAGCTCTCACAAGACGATACTTTTTCAACCTCTGTTCCATCCTAAAGTGAATAAGTATCGAAAATCGATAGTCGGAAAGCGATAAATTGCAAAATTACACAATATGAAGAAGGCGGCAGAGGCGGGGAACGTCTCCCAAGTCCTTGGAACATAATTTTGTGTCGTCAAAGATTTACCGGGTTACTGAACTGGAAATTTTCGCTGTGACGACGGATAGGCTTTCTCGGAAGTCGGAAATTAACTTCGCAGTATTCCATCTCCTCTGTGGTTTTTCTCCTTACTTTTTCTTTCGTCTTTTTTTATTTTCTTGTAATGGCTCACGAGCTTGCTTAATCATTCTTTCTTCCCCTCAAGAAGGAAATCAAATGTGTGCAATACCGAGAATATGTTACATTTCCCTATTAAGAATTAGTGCCTAAACAATAGCTCGATAAACTAGATCTCAAAACCACGTAACAATTCTTGAGCATGTCTACCTCAATCTTAAACACACGTCCAAATCAACACTATAATTGAATCGACTCGTGCGAAAGCCTCCGTTGTCTAATACATGGTGTCATAATTCTGCCGTGTTAAGGAAAAACGCCGTTTGAACATTCGAGGTGCCAAATTTCTCTTTTTAAAACATGTATTTTTGACGAAATTCATGCCTATTTTTCCTCGAAATTTTCAGATATTTTAGATTAAATTGCGTACAAAATTGTCTGAACATTTTGAGAAAAAAATATTCAAAATGTTACCGGTAAATTCGGTTTTTAATGAAGGAAATCTGGCAGCGTCTAAAGGCTCATACGGCGTTTTTCCTTACCACGGCAGAATTGCAGTGGTTTCTTCTGCCCTACGACACTGATGAAGAAGATGGATCTCTTCAGTGAACGTTTAATTATGCCTAGGGGAGTTTTTTTTTATCAAATTTGTCTGCATTCCCACGTCTTAAGCCATCGTGTGTCAGTAAGTTATAACGAAATCCTTCACTAAAATTCTGAAACTCTGTATTGGATATCAGACGTTTTGGCACGAGCTGATTCAGCTTGAAACCTGTGGCCTGTGGCATCCTGTATATAAAGTTGCTGTTTCCCATTCCGCTACCAGAACTCCGAGTTTTCCTTCATTCCAAAATTGTCTTTTTCAAACTCGTTTCCAGACACTATTTTTTAGAAAAAGAAAATGAAGCAAAAATCGCAATTCCTTTTTTTGACAGGAAAAGCTTGATTATAGGGTCCTCCTTAACCTCGCGTAACACACCCGCGCGCTCAAGGTCCATCCTCAAACAAGTAGTATTTAAATCTCTCATAAACTGCACCCACGTAAAAATTTCCTTCCTTGCGTCGAACAAACTGAACTAAGATTGTGTTGTCAGCTATATCTTCCCTGCTGGTAAAAATTGGCAGTAGAATCTGTGTTCCAAAATACCATAGACCTACAGCCGGCTGTAAGATTTCCAATAGCTTCTATAGCCGGCAACACAATTTCTTATAGCCTTTTATAGCCGATGGCGACTAAGCAACAGCCAGGCGATAAAGTGTATGCTGAACGTTACCAATTACGGATGCTAGGACTTAGTGAGATTTTGGACTACCGCTCTCTTTTTGGGCCGCAGTATCTTGATTTAATTTGCGAGGAAAGCTCCGTTCTTTTGAAGGATGCCTGACATTCCTAAGATGTTGGAGCGCCTTCAATTTCGTATGATACTGTGCAATACCTCTGGTGTGAAATAGTTGCTTCAAGCGCCGCGGTACGCTGCGGCGCGGCGGCGGGCGGGCAGCCAGCGCTGAACGCGCATTGGCGCCTGCAAACCTAACAGGGATACTTCACGCATTGCGCAATGCGTGAAGTATCCCTGTTAGGTTTGTAGGCGCCGGTGCGCCGCCGCTCCGCTTTGTGTTAGGTTCTAATATTTAATCTGGCGGAGTCAGCGTTTTTCAACTCATGACTTTGAAATGTTTGCACATCCTGTATGGATTATTCTCATTTTAATTGATGAAAAAAAATATGTAGTAAAGGAAAATATAATGAGCGTATTGTAAATATTAAGGTGATTCCACACAAACTTAAGGATTTACAAAGCACAAGAATTTCTACTCAATTTCTTATAGCGTTTTATAGCCGATGGCGAAAAAGCAACAGCCAGGCGATAAAGTGTAAAGCCCGGCGATAGGAACTATAGCCAGGCTGTATACTTTTTTATCGATTCGTGTAGCCCGGCCGTATGATTTTTTCCATTTTCTACAGCCAGCTATATGATTTTCTATCGCCCTCTTCAGTCGGCTATAAGAACTCCTATGGTATTTTGAAACGCAGCTCCTATCGCCAATTTTTACCAGGATTTAACATAGGCTCTCTGACCGTATAAGTTTCCATTTTTTGACACAGTTCATTCTATCGTTCCACTGAGCCGTTTTCCATGATTTTTGCCATCATCGACAGGTGATGGCTCTAGGATGAGTCCGCCCTATTCAGACTTTGGAAATATGACCCACGTGCTTTTACATTACCCGATAATGTTGCAGTTTAAATGTTAATTTTTTGTCACAGTTCGATCCAAAAAATTTACCGGGCCGATTTCCGTGATTTCTCAGCTTATCGATAGGAATCATTCCCTGCAATGAGCCCGCTCTCTTTAGATTATCTCATAAAGACCCACCAAGCGGGCATAAAAGGGCGCAAAGCGCTAATAAGAGGTTGGGTCGTGTATCGTAGCATTCAGGGGGCGTAGCCCCTCAGTAAACATAATTTGAAGTAAATAATTTGCGTTTGCAGTTTGACGCCGATGAGAATGAGCGGCAAACGCAGCGCCGCGTAATTGATCGAAGCCAGTAGTCACAAATCGATGCAGTCTAGTAATTCTAGTTTCAAAATTCATTTTGATGTCTCGGACACAAACGCGTCGACCAACTACTTTGATGGCTTTGATGCACGGAGAGCATGAAATCGAATGCTCAATGCAAAGTGCTTTCGTTTGCACTATCCTCGGAATTCTATCCTCCGCTTCTCTTTTGCAGTTCCATGCATAATAATCGTAACACCCAAGTTGTCAGTTTTCACGTGAAAACCACGTGTTCCATATCAACTCTCACAAGAAAGAGGATGATACACTCCCTCAACAAGGTGGCATGAAACGTAAGAAAGAAATGAAAGATTGGAAATTTTAGTGAAATATTTCATGAAATTTCACGAGGCTTTGAAATATTTCATGTTTTCAGGGGCTAGAGTACGCAAACCAAACTCAAACACACAAAAATAGAAGAAAGTCACAATTTTTACATTTTGCGAAACCTGAAAAAGAACCGGTATATTTTCCAATATCTTTCATAAATTTCTGAAAGTTTATGAAATATTTCCCGTGAAATTTCAAGATTTTATTTTCCATGATTTTGCCTCCCTCAAAGTCAATTTCGATGTCATGAGTCATGCTGCTTCACTCGTGAAACTTGAAAGTGGACCATTGCACTTTAGGCAAGGCACGAATTCAAGTATTGGGCCTTGTTCATACGAGAGTGGTTTAAGGTACTTTGGGAGAGCTTGGGCAAACTTGTTCCAGGAACTTGTTATAACTTACCAATAACCTGTCGTGAAGACGACTAAATAATCAAGAATGTATATGATTTACCCGTAAATTACACGTCAATTCTCATACGGAAAAACCAAGAACTATTGAATAATGCAGTGGTGTGGCGTGCGCTGTGATATGTCGATTGATCGGCCATTTGAACCTATGGAAAAGGATTGATAGACAGGGTGTTCGCAACGAACACTTTAACATTGATTCTTCAACACAGCTTCAAATGGAGAAATATCGATAATCGATCATTAACGCCTCGCCACTGGACTTTTGGGATTGGTGCATCGTCGAGGTGTAGAGGGACTAATGACGGATTTTCAAAAACAATTTCATCCCAAAAAGAAATACTCTATTCGGAAAAAGCTCTGAAGCTGGGGGCAACCCATAATCCTCCTTTGACGGGGTGTTTAGTAATGTCCTCTAGACCTCCCATTACTAGCAGCCCTTCTATCGCTCCGCCTCCGAGAGGAGTTCCTAGTTCCGTCTATAAATGCACATTTTTCATCACAAATACCTCCAGAAATATCCTGCTACTTTTACTATCAGTCCCGGCTTTAGTCAGCGATTTCCAAGTTTATTAATTTTAATGCGAATTTCTTAGATGGGCATGAAACTTTCTTCGACCCTCTGATTCTTTGGATCATTTGGACCACCATTTTGCAATTGGTGTCAGTGCAATTTCTGGCTTAATTCACAAACAATCAACGCCAGAGCCAACGGTTTCCCTACGCTAAAATGTGCTTTTATGGATAAACTAGAGGTTATAGTCTCCTATCGCAAAATTTAGTCCATTCATCCTCAGATTTGTCATTTCCCAACAAGAACTTCTAAAAACGCACATCAACTGCCTCACTGCCATACCTTGTTGAAAATTCCGAACCTTCAGATTGTAGATTCCTTAGGATTGTAAGTACTTTCAATCATCAGTATCAATGCACCAATTCTTTGGCCTAGAAAAAATCATTCGATTGCAATTCTTTCGCCCATAAAAAATCAATTCGATTATCTACGTTTCAAGCATTCAAATCATGAATATTGCGTTACGGGGGGGGGGGGGGGGGGGGCAGTACCAGTGTTACGTAACCCTCCGTATTAGTAAAAAACGAGCAAAATCTTAAGGAAGTTGGCGAAATCTTTCGCTGGTTGTTAGGTGATCGCATCCGGTCGTGGTTCTGCACAACTATTAAAAATACTTGAAATTTTATATCTAGCCACGTATTCGACAGTTTCCCACAATTTTTGGGAACTTAAGGAGGGGGGGGGGTCCGTTTAGCGCTGTATCATTATTAAGAAGGGATCCGGATTCACGTGACGGAGCGTCATGTGGGGGAGGGTGTGGGGGGGGGGGGGGGGGCAAATTGCCCGAAATATTCCGTAACGTAATTTTTGGACGCTCTCTTATCAACAAGTTGAGTGATCACAGTGGCATGCACCGCGCCACTTTGTTGAGTCGCCACGCGTACACTGTATGTACAATGTAGTCCACACAACAGTCGTCGGTCCTTTTCGAATCAAAGGTGCAGTTTTTTTTTGGCAAATTAGGGTCTTATTCGATTATCATTTCCCAAAATTTAAAGATTCAATGTTGCAACAATGCACTTGCACCTCGGAACAAGGAACAGTCCCTGCCCTCACATTTTGCTCTCACGCGCGTCTCAAGTCTGAACCGCGACCCGCTTTTCACCCCCGACGTTGTCAAGAGTATTTATCCTTTATAAACCTTTTATCAGATAAAAACATAGGGCAGGACCGATGAATATGTTTTATCGGAGCTAATCTAGGACATACTGATTTCTTCATTCTCATATTATTTTATGCCCAATGCAATGGTGCCCTGAACAGAAAACCAAATTTTCTCTCCAAAAAAATCCATGACCCCCTTTGACCCGTTAATCTCCCTAACTTTAATTTGAAATTCCGATATGTTTAAAGCAATGGATGAATTCACCACTAAAATTCGTCATTCCTTAAACGAAGGAACGGAACTCTATTCCTGTGTTCCAGAATTGACTCAACCTATTCAAGTTTTCCCTGGTAAAAATTGGCAGTAGAATCTGTGTTCCCAATACCATAGACCTACAGCCGGCTGTAAGATTTCCAATAGCTTCTGTAGCCGGCTGTACAATTTCTTATAGCCTTTTATAGCCGATGGCGATGAAGCAACAGCCAGACGATAAAGTTTATGCTAAACGTTACTAAATACGGATACTAGGACTTAGTTAGTTTTTGGACTACCGCTCTCTTTTTGTGCCGTAGTATCTTGATTTATTTTGCGAGGAAAGCTCCGTACTTTTGAAGGATGCCTGTCATTCTTGATATGTTGGAGCGCCTTCAATTTCTAATGATACTGTGCAATACCTCTGGTGTGAAATAGTTGCTTCAAGCGCCGTGGCACGCTGCGGCGCGGCAGGCGGGCAGCCAGCGCGAAAAGCGCATTGGCGCCTGCAAACCTAACAGGGATACTTCACGCGTTGCGCAATGCGTGAAGTATCCCTGTTAGGTTTGTAGGCGCCGGTGCGCCGCCGCTCCGCTTTGTGTTAGGCTCTAACATTTAAGCTGGCGGAGTCAGCGTTATTCAACTCAGGATTTTGAAATGTTTACACGTCCTGTATGGATTATTCTCATTTTAATTGATGGAAAAAAATATGTATCAAAGGAAAATATCATGTGTGTTTTGTAAATATTAAGGTGGTTCCGTATCAAACTTAAGGATTTACAAAGCACAAGAATTTCTACTCAATTTCTTATAGCGTTTTATAGCCGATGGCGAAAAAGCAACAGCCAGGCGATAAAGTGCAAAGCTCGGCGATAGGAACTATAGCCCGGCTTCATAATTTTTTATCGCTTCGTATAGCCCGGCCGTATGATTTTCTCCGCATTCTACAGCCAGCTATATGATTTTCTGTAGCCTTCTTTAGCCGGCTATGAGAATTCCTATGGTACTTTGAAACACATCTCCTATCGCCAATTTTTACCAGGGTTCCCATGAACATGATTTGTGCAATTTTCGTCCAAATTTTTTTTTTTTTTTGGGAGCAATTGGAGTAAAAATCAGTGAAAATCAAGGAAAATCAGGGAATTTCTGACACTTACACATTAATCACAAAAAATCCCACATCACCGACCTTCCAACAATGTACCTTCTCTGGTAATTTTTAAGGCTCGTCATCTTCTAACCAGCCATTGCATGATTTTTTTCTCACCATTAGAGCTCTTAGCGAGGAAATTTTGTCCAAAGTGTAGCACAAGTCAGCGTATTTTTCAAGAGAAAAGAAAAAAAAATAGATACTTTGTTCGAGGGTCGGGGAATCGGAAAATTTTGGAATCCAGGAAAATCAAGGAATTGTAAATGAAGCAATTATGGCAACCCTAGCTTCTAAATAGTATTTTTCCAGAGGGAGCCAATTTGTATCGTAAATTTTAGTTTCCGGAAAACCCGTGAAAACTAGGAAAATCGGCAGCATGGCGCAAGTGCTGTACTGTTGCGATCTGCCGCTCAGCTCAGAGTGTGCGATGTGCAGACGAAAATATTTTCACTTTCGTCGTATTGATCTTCTCCCTAGCGCGGTGCCCCCCGAACCACCCCCCCCCCTCCCTCCTCCCTCTAGTCAACTCGGGTCCGCTTTTCCGGCAATTTTTTTCGGTTTTCGACAAGGGGGCGCGGGCAGCCGGCTACTAATGCGCTACGCGAGCCCACGCGACCACTCGCCACACAGTGGATCCAGTCAATTAGTGAGCGCGGCTATTCAAGTTTTGACTAAAACTCCAAATTTTGATGTTTCTTTCGTCACATTTAAATTTTTGAGAGTGCTTCCAGGAAAAATTCGCACGAGGAAACCAATGGAACCACTTTTTAAAGCTCAAAAATCTTTATAAACAGATTTAAAAGCGTTTAAAGTTTCGGAATTTTGCCCGAGTTCTCCTGTTGACTCGATCCACTGTGCGCCGGAGCTTCCCAAGCCATCTCCCAGATGATTTCATTTACTCCGTCCCGTGAATAATACACCGCTCCCAACTTCCAAGCGACTTCGGCCAGTTCAGCTGTAGCGGAGCTGTCCAGAAAGCGCATAAATTTCACATGGGAGGAGACCTAATGACTCATAAAATAAATAGTCGGAAGCTTGTATACTCCAAATTTTTATAAAGCTTTTTCCAAATCGGATCTCCTAAAAAAGGAAAGGGAAAAAGAAAATTACATGGAAATGTTGTCCTTAGAACTGAAAGGAAACAGATATTCTCAATTTTTGCAATTTTAATCTACATGAGAAATACAAACTTGCTATAAATAGTCAAATTTGATTTTCGAATACGAAGTAGCTTTACTTTTGCAATTTATCGTTTTGAGGTCGCTATTTTTGACTATTTTCATCAGCCGATTTTTGAATTTTGAATGGCTACTTACTTGCCATGTATCACCATCGAATCCTTAATTTTGAAAACTTTACTACATTTTTTAAAGTAAATTGGCGAGGGGTAACTTGCTAGGTAGTTAGTTAGGGCGTTCTTTACTTTACCGATGTTAAAAACTTGATTTCTCGACGTCATGATTTTCCGAGGACGCAAGAGTATACACGTGGGCCATTGTGCCCAATGTGAATCTAATTAGTTCTTCTTTTAACCTCAAAATCCTTTATCTTTAATATTTATTGTCGACAGAATGACGAAAGTCAGAAACAGACAAGGAACTAAATCATTTTCACTTGCGAGATAGACCAAGAGCTCGCTTAAGAAGTTTTCTGTCTACCATTCATATGGAAAGTTTTATCTATTTACTACGCCACGAGGCATGGTTGGGATTGGTTTGTGTTTTGCTACAAATACACTAATGAATCTTTTTATCTCCACAAATATTTGCCTCAGCTCAAGATCTCGTAGTAAACATCTCGCTCGTACGAAAAAACTGAACGGGAATCTTCCTACAGTGCCTGGTGGGTCATGCGGCCCGGTAGCAGGTCAAATCCTCGACTAGGCAACTATTTTAACTCCATCGCGATGTGGGGAAGTATACTCGAGCATTTGAAGGAGCCCCGCCAGTCCTTTCCGTCAACTACAGTTTTGGGTCGTTGAAATGTGTTTCAAACGTCGAAACCGCCTGCAGGATCGTCATGTCATGTTTTCAAGGGACAATTTCTCAGGGAATAGTAGTTTACGTTTGCCGAAGAGTGGTTTTTAAGAGTCCATACTGTACACGGAAAAATTAAATTGCTGATTTAACAATTCAATTGCTAAGAAAAAGTGACCGCAATATTTTAACGTAGATTTCACAACAAAAAAATGCTACTTTAACCACTATTGTAAGCTAATCTAACCACGGGGTGGTTACAGTAGCATTTTTTTGTTGTAATATCTACGTTGAAGCATTACAGACACTTTTTTTAGCAATTGAATTGTTAAATCAGCAATTTAAGTTTTTCCGTGTACGTTTTGGAATCAACTTTTTCCTCGCTGACTATACTTGTTTGGCGGGGTTGATACGGCGTTTTTCCTGAGGACGGGAGAATTGCCTATAGTTTAGTTTTTTAGTTTTTGCCTATAGTTTTTGCCTATAGCTTTGATTTTTGATTTTTTGATTTTTTTGATTTTTTCGATTTTTGATTTTTTAGGATTTGATTTCTGGGCGTTATTAATGGTGTGCGTTGTGTGTGTTTCAGCGGGAGCGCGTTCGAAGGACAGTGGCAGAACGGGAAGCGGCATGGGTTGGGGGTGGAGACGCGGGGTCGGTGGCTGTACCGTGGCGAGTGGACGCAGGGCTTCAAAGGCCGTTACGGAGTGCGACAATCGGCCACCTCCAACGCCAAGTACGAGGGCACCTGGGCCAACGGCCTCCAGGATGGCTACGGCTCCGAGACCTACGCTGACGGCGGTAAGTTCCAGCTCCTTCAATCCATTCCCAATCAAAGACATAAAGACGGAGTGCTCGTATCTAAAAGCACGGGGAAAAAGTGAAGCCTGGTTTGGCGCTGGGTGCTTGTGTGAGTGTGTAAATGAGCGCGGGAATCCATGGCGGCAAACGGAAATTTGATTTGAACTTGTCCTCTTAATTTTTCCATATTTCTTCTTCCAAACGTATTTTAAATGCCTAAAACGAATATATTAAGAAAGTTGGGACTGCGTCCTATTATATTACACCTACTCTTGCTTGGTAATAGACAGTAATCTATATAAATAAAATCGTTGGGGGTTTCACTGTAACGCTTATTTCTGGAGTTCTACCGGACCGATTTCGACGATGCTTGACTCTGGTTAAAGCCCTTGACGTCCCGATGTCCGCAAAATTTTCAGACTTCCAAATTTTTCAGCCTCTTTCGCTTAAGACGCTTTTAAAGCCAAATCCACCCCCCTCCGACCTTAAGTTTCCGAGAGTTGCGGTATGTTTCCGTTGTAACGCCTAATTTGAGAGATCTACCGGGGCGATTTTTACGATTTTTGGGTCGACCGCAAGCTCCTAGCTTCTAGATGCTCGCAAAATTGTCAGACTTCCAAATTTTTCAGACTCTTCTTCCTGAGACGCTCTTAAAGCCAAATCCACCCCCCTCCGGCCTTAAGTTCCCGGGAATTGGTTATGTTCCTGTTGTAACGCCTATTTTGAGAGATCTACCGGGGCGATTTTTACGATTTTTGGGTCGATTGAAAGCTTCTAGCTCCTAGATGCTCGCAAAACTATGAGAATTTCCAATTTTTCAGCCATATCTGTGTAAACCGCTGAGAGATGCAAATAGACCCCTCTCCATATTACTACTGCACAGCCTTCACCCAACGCCGAAGGTCAAACTCGGACTCTGTCTCAGCACTGCTCTGTCTGAATAAAAGGAAGCCGCCCAGCTACGTGGTTCCATAAAACCGTCGAAGCGGCGCGATGACATGGGTTTTCCCGTCCTTTTGTCTAACAACCCTCGAGACCGAGACTGCTCGCTACGGGATCGCAGCCCTATTGTCTCATATGCCAAACAAAATCTGACCCTCAAAATTTAAAGACAGTAAAAATGCAATTTTTTCTATCATTCGGAAATTGTTTTTACAGTGTATATTTTTCGATTCGCGGTGAAATTTTGAGCAGAATGGTGGTCAAACTAATGAAAATACATGATTCTACGGTACACTAAGATCGATACCACAACTGCTGCATTTATAACTTGCTGAACGATATTTCCGTTACTTATCAACATATCACGACGAAATTTAGTTCATTGTAATATACTTTTTTAGCAGAGCGTAAATTTACTGAGAAAGTTGAAATCGAACCCGATGAGAGAAATTTCATCAATTTTTTTGGAGCTCCACTAGGCCGAGCAGGAAGGGAAAAAAGGATGACGAATTGAGATTTATTGCTGCCGCCTGGTCTCCTGACTCATGTCCAGGCCCAGCTGTTCTTGAACGCTTTGACGAGATTTTGTCGGCAGACGAGTCAAAACATGATTTTCCGACCAGGGAGCGACATCCAAACCTCGCGCTAATCCTCTCATTGTATTTTTATTGGAGTTATGTCCGAATACTTTGAAGAAAACCGAAAATGGTCTCTTTTTTAAAGCGTAGTGTTTGCAATTCTGCCCTGCTAAGGAAGAACGACATATGAACATTCGGGAGTTGCCAAATTTTCTTCGATAAAATGTTTATTTTTGAGGAAAATTATGAATATTTTCCCCATGAAATTTTCAGACGTTTTAGATCAAATTAAAAACAAAAGTATCCAAAATTTTCAAAAATTTTCCTGAAATTTAGTGGTTTTCCAGGGGAAATTTGGCAACGTCTGAAGACTCATACGGCGTTCTTCCTTACCAATGCAGAATTATGTTTGTCCCTCCCGTTACCCCTACATCAGCTACCTTTATCGAAGAGCAAAGGAAAACCGTGGGAAAAAACAGGAAACAAAATGTTTTCAGGACTGAATTGCTTCCTTTGAATTGCTTCCTCTGAGTTGCTCCGAAAATCAGTCTATTCGTGTACGCTGCCAACTTAGCTGCATCCTGCATCTCGAGAGCAACACTGATTAGATTTCGAAATCTCGCGACTTTTTGAGAGGTTGCCCATCGCTCATCTGCTTTCGTCGGATACGTTCTTTTACGGTTATGTTAGTTGATCAATGGGTACTTAACAATACCTGCTCAATTTTTCTTTCTTTTTTCACGGAACAGTTCCGATTTGTGAGTGTCCGATATTGAGTGATACTATTTTGCCTCTGTATTCGCGAGATACGTTCTTTTGCGGCCGCGCCAGTCGATGAATGGATATTTAGCAATTTCTACTCATACTTTCTTTCCTTTCTTTTTTTACGGAATATCCTCGGTTTTTTAGTGTCCAACCCAGTGCGAGGCTATTGTACACCTGTTTTCGCCAGAAACGTTCTACACAATTTCTACTCATATTTTCTGGGTGCAAATGTGCGAGATTGTTGCGTCCTGTGCATGAAGTTTGTCTCTTTTTAGTGCGTATACTAATTAATGAGTCTAATAATTTACACATTCAAACAATTCACTCGAATTTTTTACGCAGAATGTTCCTTGAGTGAGTAGCTAACGACTAGGAGGAGTAACTCCAAATTTACATGTATTTTGCCGGTCAGTGCCGAGTAACCGAAAATCCTTCTTTTATAAGGTAATACGTTTTGTACCCCGTTCATTCATACTTTTGCGCGAAATTCATTTGAAAATACATCCATTTATATGATGGCCAAATGCATGAGATGCTTTTTTTCATGTAACATTCGAAATTGTCTCTTTTCTTAAGTCCTAAACTTCTCTACTACTGGCGCCACCCGACGTATGATTGTTTAAGTCTGTAGCTTTGGCGTGGTGTTGGCTGGAGTCCTGGAGGACGCCAGTGAGCTACTCCTCCTGGCCAATACCAAGTGCGCAGGGCTTACATTGTCATATTCCGGAGGGACTTCGCCTTATTTAACTCACAGTTAATGCCCCCCCCCCCCCCCGAAGAAAAATCCCTTACAGGAAAACTATCCATAATGCTTCTTGGCAATTTCGCGTAATTTCGTTTTTCTTTTGAAAATTTACAAGGAAGATCATTACGGAACTGAAAACAGGTAAACTAATTTAGGAAGGAATGCCTCTCGTATTCATGTATTCAGAAGAGTTCTTATTGGATTACATTACTTTATCATCTTTTTGCATTTACGGCACGGAATACGGCTCGCTTGCGAGCCGTAAGTCACTCGCGAAGCGAGTGACCGGGGGTCCAGGGGGCGGAGCCCCCGGCTAGACGCGAGGCGAGCGAAGCGAGCCACAGCGGCTAGTCTCAGATAAAGTTAGTTTTTCTTCTGCTCGTGGTGGTTCTGCAGGTTCAAACAGGTCGTTACAGTTCTAGATGACCGTCACTCCCAAATGAAATTAATCGGTCGACGACGGACCAAAGCTAACCTAAAGTTAAAGAAATATGAGTGGGTAAGTGAATTTGGGCAAAAATCAACCTAGAATACTTTGTTTCCGCAATTATTTTATTCAGTTCCCGCCCTACATTTGAATTCAAACTTGTCCCGATTTCGCCGCCAATCCTGTAGCCAATAGTAGAGGTGGTTGAAAAGAAGCTTCATTTTTTGCTTTTAGCCCTCCGTCTTTATGTCTTTGTTCCCAATCCATCCTTCTTCACGCCCCGAGAAACGCCATCCAGAGAGTAGCACCATGAGAGGGCCGCTTCAAATTAGTTCTCCCATCTTGAGCTTCAACGAGCCCTTAGGAGCAGTCTTTCAAACTCACCTTAGAATTTTAGCATGGAGTACATAGAGTCGTAATGTAAATGGGAGAGCTGGCGCCATGTTCTGCTCGACGAGTTCCGAGCCCGGTGTGCGACGAGTTCGGGTCACTTTTTCGATACATGTTCGATCCAAAATGGCGGTGTGGAATACGTGGTGACTCCTATCTTCTTTGTTTACATCGGAAGGCCGGGTACCCGTGTATCGCAAACAATCGATCATGTATCGAATAAGTGACCCGGCGTCATACAGGAGTCTCGGAATTCGGGACCTGGAAAATGCTTAAAAGTGGCGCCAGCTCACCCACTTACATCACGACTCTATGTACTCTATGAATCTTAGGAGCCATGTCGCCCATCAAGCTCAATTTTAAGGAGCCATTGAAGATTTCTTCGGGGCCAAATTAACTTTTTGCCTATATATCTCGGCGCATTTTGTGAAAAGTTAGACGCAAGATGTTTTAGTTACAGAACTATTAGCTGTAACGTGTGACTTTCGAAAAATCACCAAACAGAAAAATTAGGATTTTTTTCGGGGGGGGGGGGGGGGGGAGGCACTTTTTAGGGGCCACCACGTTGGCGCAGAGCCTTCATTTTTTAGGCGCCCCGACCGATTAATTAGGCGCATTTGGCGCGTTGGCGCCTGTGAGTTTCGAACATTGCCTAGGACCCAAAAATGGCGAACCGGAAAAATTCACCGATCGAAAGACGGACTCGCAGTGAGTGGCATTAATACAGGGCCCTGGGCCGGCGGCTCTAGAGGCTCCAGTTGCCTGCTGGACTTTTTTAAGTTTTCTCCGAAAATCCCCCAATGGAGCCTGGGCTGGGGCCAGAAAATAATACGGTCTCCACTGAAAAAAATAGTTCTGTTCAAAGGGCTCCTGCCTCTTCTTCGTTACAGCTACAGAAGTTTCCGTTATGAGGAACGACCCGAGTTCTCTTACTCAGAGCAGAAAAGTTCTGGAAGTATAACAAAGAAAGTGGAGGAGCCTTGGCAACGGTATTAACTATATTCCATATAAAGAATATATATTCTAAATATTAACTATATTTTATACAACTATATTCTTGCGTCCACGGGCGGGATCACGCCTGGTGAGTTACGCCCTTGCTCACAGCTATACTCCCGTCCTAAGGAAAACGCCGTATGTATCTTCAGGCGTTGCAAAATTGTTTGCGACAAAATACCAATTCCCTGGTAAACGTGTGAATGATATTCTTCCAATTTTTCGGAGGATTTTTTTTCGTATTTTGATCTGAAGTTCCTGAAACTCCCAAGGGAAAATATTCACGATTTCCCTCAAGAATAAACATTTTATCGAAGGGAATTTGGCAACTGTCGAATGTTCATACGGCGTTCTTCCTTAGCACGGCAGTACGACACGTACCGCAGTTAAGCTCGATCTTACATTCTCGCTTTTCAAGGGAGCTTTCAGGAAGCACTCAAAATAGCGCAATAAAAAGGGCAGTTTTTGCCGACCTCGAAGAAAATTCAGCTGTGCAACTTCGGAAACGGATCCTCGAAAGAAATCACAATGATTTATCACCGCAAAAAGCACAAAATACGAAAGAAGATATTCTTTGATTCTGACAAACTTGAAGGTAGGTGCGGATTTACCTGAAAATGTACACGACTCGTAAGATATTTTCTTTCGTTCCTTTTGGTATTTTTTGTAGTGGTGAATCGTTGTAATCCCTTTCAATGACCCATTTCCAACTGTCGTACAGTTGTGTGGCGTAAATTGCGAAGTATCGATTGTTATGCCATTTAAAGCTATGGTAAAGAATCGATTATTAAGGTGTTCACTGCGAACACCCTGTTTATCGATCCTTTGCCATAGGTTTAAATGGTGTAACAATCGATATATCGCAAAGCACGCCACGCCACTGCTGTCGTACGGTTGAATTTTACTCTTGGTCTTTGAAAAATTGTCCTTTATTTGGACGTATTTCTATCAAACAGACCTACGTGGAGGTGAGAAATATGGGGTGTGCTCGTTAGTTCTCTTTGCGTAAGAGTGAATGAGAATAATAAAGCGCCAGTGACGTCAGCGGAAATGATCGAGCCCCAGAGCGGGGGCGCGATCTTCGTCGGGGGGCATTAACTCATGAGCCCTGTTCACAACGCTCTCGTGCCATGCCCGCGGCTCATGAATCCCGCATTCAGATGGCACATAGGTCTGTTTGATAGAATGTAAAATCCCGCTTTTCCAATTCTTCAAAAGGAATCACGCCCACTTTTACATTGCTTCTTATGCAGCTTCGACGAGCGCACCCCATATTTCTCACCTGCACATAGGTCTGTTTGGTAGAAATACGTCCATTTGACGTGAGGATCTCCTCACACCATCCCAAATCACAATGTATACCATCCTAAGGGAAGGAGCTATTCAAGGGTGACTATGAGTATCAGTGGCGTGGCGTGGCGTGGTTTGCGATATATCGATTGATCCGTCATTTAAACCCATGGAAAAAGGATCGATAAACAGGGTGTTCGCAACAAACACCTGATAAATCGATTCTTTACCATATCTACAAATGGGGAGATATCGATAATCGATCATTTACGCCACGCCACTGATGAATACAACCCGTAGGATGTTTTGTCCTTGATGTCCGAATTTCCAAGAGCAGACCAACGAACTCAAGAGTGACGACAGTGCTCCCCAGTCATCAAACTCGAAGTGCGTCGTAACACTCCAGCCGGCTCGTAAATTCCCCGTTTCAGCGTCCAAGCAAATTGCCGCCATTTTGGAAGCAATAAAATTCTGCCTTTTCCGGCGATCTGAGTTCTACGACGTTGTGTTTCGTCGGGGGCCGTTGTAAAAATCGACCTTTTTTTTATTGTCTCCGAATGGCTCCTCGCGGGCCACTTAAATGCTTTAAGTATCTCGAAATTGTCAGTGACGTCAGACTTAACTCGAATATCCTTAGTTTCACGCAGACGCGATCCGTCTCTGGCGCTGAATTTTATGTAAGTCATGATCAATTGGACGTATTTCTATCAAACAGATTTATGTGGAGGTGAGAAATATGGAGTGTGCTCGTTAGTTCTCTGGCCGCAAGAGTGAATGAGAATAATAAAGCGCCAGTGACGTCAGCAGCAATGATGGAGCTCGGGTGCGAGGGGGAGATGGTCGTCGGGGCACTTTAACTCATGAGCCCTGTCCCCAACGCTCTCGTGCCATGCCCGCGGCTCATGAGTCCCGCACTCAGTTGGCACATAGTCCTCTCTGCTCAATTTCAAATCCCGTTTTTCCGTTACTTACCTCCTATGTCCATTGCAATCACCCGCTTCCACCGATCGGATCCCTCCATATCCCTTTTGTCCTCTTCGGCTATAGCTAGAGTCCCTTTATACTGAGAGTTTAGACAATGTGAATCCATTTCTGATTGATTACCGTATTTTAGGCCTCCACTGGGTCGCAAACGGGAATAAAGATTACATTTTCACCGATTGCAAAGATTATGATCTGGAATAGACCGAGGAATTACGGGTTGGACAAGGAACAAGCGGAATGAGAGAAGGGACGGAGAAAGGAATTTGAGAATGGGCTAACCAAAGATTACGAAAAACGTTCAATTTGTGTAATCTTTATTCCCGTTTGTGACTCCATGAGGGGGTGTTATCTTAAGTCTCAGTATAAAGGGACTCGAAGGTCGACCAAAACCACTGGAGGAAATGCGCCTTGAGTAGTGGGTGCCACGTGCACGTAGTCCGTCATTCAAATTACGATTCTTGTTTTCCTTCGCTCAAACTCGCTCCAACTTTCGTCGAGTTAATAAAAAGCCTTGCCATGGACAGTAGCGCGGCGCGGCGCCAGGCGGCGTTCACACGTTGCGACAGTCGCGGCGCGGCGGTCATGAATGGGCGCCATCAAGGAAATTAGCGGGAAAACGGGAAGCGAGCAGAGGACTCGCTCTCATTCCGCGCCCGATTACACGTTTCCAAGTCGTATTTTCTTGCCCAGGCCCGGCTCCTCGGACTCGCAAATTGCATACCCGGAGCAATCAAGGGGCCGCATGATGAGATGCCACGCGCGGGAATCTTCCTCAGGAAGACGCACAGCGGAACGAGTCGATGGGAGAAGTCGGACGAAATTTGGAAACTTTAAAAGCTTATAACTCCATTATTACAAGATTTCGAGGCTTTATAAATGCTTCCTCTGGTTTTCTCGCACTGAAAAAAAAATCTCGGTGTATTTACCAAGAAAATGGTAAAATTACCAAGAATTCAGGGTTCTATTTGATCCCAGTTTTTTCTTGGTAAAATTACCAGTTATGGAATCGGTAATTTTACTGAGAAATCTCGGTAAAATTTTTGAACTTTCTCGGTAATTTTACTGGACCCCGGTAAAAACGCCAATATTTTTTATCAACTGTGGTAGAATTACTGAGATAAAATGGCAAAGTTACTGGGAATTGATTACCAATAAAAGTGGTATTCTTACCTGAGAAAAACAGTAAAAATACCGGTTTTTAGGTAAGCTTACCAGCCTGTCTTGGTAAAATTACCAATAATTGGTAAAAAAGTGAGATGGTAAAGGTACCAACGGACCTTGGTAAAAACGCCGAGAATTTTTTTTCTGTGCGTTAAATTTTCGACCAGAAGCACCCCTCTGAATTTAAAATCTAACGAATTAAACATCAAACTTTGCAGTTTTAGTTGCAAATTTCATGCCCGACCTTTCTGATTGACTCGATCCACTGTGTGACGGTGCACTGGGAGCTTTGTCGACGTAGGACACCCTTATCACTTATTACAGAATGGGGGGTGCGGAGCGATGGTGAAGATTAGGTTAGGTTAGTGTGGTTTTTAGAAAGAATGTTTAAAGATTGGAATCGTTGAAAATGAAACTGGTGCGACCAGAGGCAAACTGCTCAACGGGCGGATTAGGGATTGCTCTCTCCTCTTATAACTTTAACGTGAGAAGGCTAAGTCTCTCTAAACTTTTCTCTGATGATTCTCAATGAAGCCTTGACTCTTTTCTCCTGTTAAAAGAAAAAAGTGACGGAAGTATCAAAACATATAAATAAAATAAATGAGACAAAAAAACACTAAGAAGCGGCCCGAATACTGTATGTAACAAGGTACATAATTAGAGTCAAAAATACATTTTTGGAACTTTTTGGCTTTGTTTTGCCCGCGAAATGGTGTGGACCCAGCACCATTTCTCCATCTCGTCAAATAAAATAAACTATTTTTATTTATAGGGTGGTATGCTCCTATCAGCACTACTTCGGCGAATGGTAATTCTTTAATTGTTTATCACTTAAGATCTTAGACCATGCATAATTATGTTCATGAAACATGAGGTTTTCTATGTAAATCCCAGTTTTGTGGCTTTGTCATGAAATGTTTTATTTTAAGAAACCTGTTTTTTAAACATTGAATCTATGAAAAGGAGAAAGAGGAAGAGAGGCGAGTTTAATTTATTTTTATGGAGCAGTGCAGACCTCAGGTCACTTTTCCGAATCTTAATGGATGACAGACATTTATCTACCCCCCCCCCCTTTCCTCTCATTTTTTCTTTTTTCATCCCCGTATTTTTACCATACCTGTTTCTTTCTTTTTTTCCTTTTTCTTTTTTTAAAAAGAAAAAACTAATTTCATAAATCGAGGCATATTCCAAATCCTTGTTTCTCCCTCTCTTTCTTGCAATCTTCCCTCTAATACTTAAACTCAACTCAGAAAAAGCGTTGCATACTCGTTTCCTCAAGGACTGAATTTTTTAACGAGCAATCCTTTGAGCCGGTACATGTAGCACAGTGGCGTTGCGTGCTTTGCGATATATCGATTGTTATGCCATTTAACCCAATGGAAAAGGATCGATAAATAGGGTGTTTGCAGCGAACACCTCAATAATCGATTCTTTACCATAATCGCAAAGCACGCCACGCCACTGATGTAGCATCACAATTTTGTCAGCTTTGTTCAATTAGGGCTTATTCGGTTCCCTGCCATGTTATGACAGACTTTGACTTGGATGAGTGCTAGCTCAATCATTTTTTCTACACCAAGAGTGTCTTTTCTCAGAGAAATATATTCACTCCGGACCCTTTTATTAGACGTTACTGACTGTATTTACCTCTGCATACACAAGCTAAGTACTTTGAAGTTGATGGTATTATAAATAGATATCGCATAGTTAACCAATCCTAAGCAATCATCCTTTCTTTTATCGTATACCCGTGCTTCCTTGCTCCGTTGTCAATTTTTTTTTTTTCGAGGAAATTTTTACCACTAAGTGCATTCTTTAGTAATTAAACAAGTAAACATCAAGGGCAGGTATTGACTAGAAGCGACTGAATTCGAGCGTATTACTCTGCTTAACCACACAATTCCATTGTCTTGTTATTCTATCCTAATCCGTATTCACAAAAGATGAAGAAATTTAATAAATATGTAAATAAATAAATAAATAAACCCGAGAAAAGATATAATAATTTTTAGCTTATTTGGCAAGAAAAATTGAGTCCTCGAGCTGTTGCCTTTTACCTTTTTCCTTTTATCTGTAAGGAAAGTGCTCCTTTCTATTTTTTGAGTGGAGTCTGCAATTTTCTGGTGCTAAAAAAAGAGATAGGGCGGCTGCCCCAAAGTTTAAAACCCCGAGACCTTTAAGATTTACTCCCTTAACTATCCATCCTCTTCCCTCCTCAATACGTTTTTTTTTTATTATCAGCAACAGTATAATGAATTTGTTTGACGCCGGGTCTTTTATCCTGGTCTCATTGATTTTCCATCAGTCCCCGGCCTGTAGCGCGCCTTTTGCGCCTTTGCACCGTTTTCCGGTCGGCACTGTCGCCGATTTTCGGGAGATTTCTTCTACTGTACATCATTGATCAGTGTCCATCCTTGTGCAAGAAAGGAGTCAGCGTTAAGTCAGTTGATCTCCTACCTCAAGAATATACAGGTTGTTTTTAAAAAAACCTGCACCTTCCAAAATCTGTTCTCGTGGAAAAATTCAGAACTGTGTTTAAAAGTTGCGTCTACAGTATCTCCATCATCTAAAGCGTATGGGTGGTTTCACGATACCTGGAATAGTTTTGTCGCCGTAATAGACAACACATTTTTTGGTCATATTTTTAGTAGTAATGATAATCACTTGAATTTTTTGTATTAATCTACACAGGGTCGTTATAACGCTTTCCAAAGATTTAGGGCTCTACTTTTCAATTTTAATATATAAATGGCCGAAAATGTGCTGTCTGTTACGCTGACTTTTTACCGCATAACAGGCAGCCCGTTTTCGGAATTTTCGGACAGCGGAAAACATCGTAACGAGATTTACGACAAACGCGTCTAAAACGAAACAAAAGCTTCCAATCGATCCGGTCCAGAGAAGTGCCGTGCATATACTCCTCGAGGGGGTGACCCATTGGAGGGGGGGGGGGGAGGAGGAGGTCCTGGACAAGCTGAATAAATAATGGTATCGATTTTTTTTCGACAAGTCATTGAGTCAACTCTCAGGAGTCTTATCATGCCCGCTCCAAAGCTCTCGTCGTTGTTTTGGCGCGGAGTCAACGATAAAAAACGGGCACAGGGATGGAGAGGGGGAAGATACCCGGTTTTTAAGCGGCCGGGCGCGGTGAAATACATGTCCGGCACGAAAATGAAAGTCAATATTAAACGGCGCGGCACCCCGAATCAAAACCACAGACTGACCGAGTTGCCGTGTTTCGGGAATATCCGTACTTTCAGTACACGATCTAAAGGATAATGTGCGAATTTGAGCATTCTGGTGTATGTTTTGTCATAAAAATATCACGTAAAACACGATTTGTACAACAATAATTACTTAAAGTAACTCTAACATAGATATTAACGTCACTTGATGCATCAATTCAAACTTCCCGCACTTAAAAGAAGACGATAATCTACGTGAGTTAAATCACACGCTAAAATCCAGGGTTGGGGCGCCTTCAATCCGAGTGATACTTCCAGCTTTGCCGGAGAGTTAGTTTAGTTGCGTGACCTAACTTAACCCAACCTGACTCGGTTGCGATCGGCTCCCAAGCTTCGTGACCGATCAGAATTGTAAAACTCGGGCGTCTTGAATTACCGCAAAGACAAAATTTCATCCAACGTTGCAGAATTACTTTTTTAATATATGATTTTTTCTAAGAAACTCTTCAATTTTTTTTTTCTCCAAGTTTCTCATTGAATTTTTGACACTTTGTAGGTTTGGCAGGTAAATGTTATCTTGTCTCCTGTTCGATCGATTTTTGTAAAAATCGGTAGCGGAGGGTATCCTTTGACGGAAATTTCGAATTTTTAGTCAAATTTGAAAATCTCAAAATCCAAGATATTGGGCGTGGCCTATAAAGCCATATTGGCTTTTACGAAAGTACCTATCCTTGCATTCAAGATATGCATTTATTTGTGTTCATTTGCAAAATCAATTTACGCTCAGCTAATATAGACCTTGGTATGCCGGGCGTCCTCTTCAGCACTAATGTGTTAAAACGTGTGCTAATGTGTTTTTTTTTTTTTTTTTTAACTGAGGAAAGCCAACTACCAGCAAATAATTTTGTTTAGACTGTTTTGTTGTAGCCTTCTTGTTAAGCTTTTCTTTCGTTCAAATAGTAACACGGAAGTACCACTCCAATCAAAATATATTTGTTCAGGATTTTAAACAGCTTATGTATTTTATACATAGATTGTTTAAAAATTAGTGAGACAAATATTATAACTTCAAATGTAAATAAGGTAGAGAGGTTTTATCTTGGCCAGGTTTGAAAGAGAGGCCTGATGGCTTTCTTACGAGACCAAAATCAACTCATTTGATCGAAAATTTAAAGACAAAGAAGAGGCAAATTTTCTCAACACCGGAGAGAGTGTGTCAAATTCAGAAAAAAACATGAGTATCAGGAACGTATTGTGGTCCTTCATTTTCGGAGGTATGCAACCCGTTGCGGAAGTGTCCTGCCACTAATTCCTGACAAGCACGTCACCCTATTCCAGAAAGAAAGTGAACAACGTTGAAAATACGGACGCAGAGCAGGCATTGAGCTGCCGCTCTCACAATCAGACTCAATTTACGGTAGTTGAGCGGCGCAAAACCGCAAATAGCGTTGATTAACAGCACGCAGTAAAGACTACCTCTTTGCTCTCCCTCTCTCGGAATGAGGGACGCACGGGGAAGGGGGAGGGGGGCGCGCTAGGGGAGTTTACGATTCCACGAGCGGAAAAGCTTTATTACGAATCGTGTGGGAAAAGCGACCAGACGAAGGGTGGGGGGGGGGGGTCAAAGCTCCCCCCGAGTGCAAATCGGAAGGGGGAGGGAGGGAGGGAGAGAAAAAGCGGTTACATGTAGATTCGAATGGCCTTCGGTGTCGGCCGAGTAGAGAGGGTCACGTTATACCTGTAGATACGATTTTGAAAGCTCCGTGCGGTGAGCTTTATGAGCTTTCGCCGGCCGCGGTGATGCCGTTTCGTGCACGAGGAGGAGAAACTGTGCCGAGCAGAAAACTATGAGCCGTGAGACACAAGTGAAACGCAGGTAAATTCTAGCGTCTTGCCGAGCCTTTTCGCCGTGATGCAGATTTTTGTTTCGGCGTCAGAGCCGTGGCGCGAAATTTGAATTTCAACAACTTTCCGGTCTTGGCCGAAAACATACGTAACCGTTTGCTATGGATAAACATGAACAAAGAGCCAATAAACAAAAAGCAAATCAACGGTGTAAGTCGGCAATCACATAACTCGTTCGCGATGACTGAAAATCTCCGCCTCTTTATTATTTTTTTAAAGGAGAACAAATTTACATCATTCCTTGAAGTTTTTTCAGAATTTTCTTCGCTCAGAGAAGAAAAATCGAGGCAGTTCTGAAGGATTTTCGTTGAGCAGTTTTCCGTTGAAAAAATAAAGTGTGACAGGAAGTCTGCGACATCGCAAACCGAGTTGTGTGATTGCCGACTTACACCGTCGAAATGGATTTGCATTCTTGAAGAATTTGCTTGCCTTGAGTTTGTTCGTTAGTTTCAAGAGTACGGCTCCAGTGGCAGGAACGAAAAGCTGCGTCTCGGCCAAAGGGGCCAGGAAGGGCATACCCACGTTTCACTTACTGTGCATTATATTAGACACTAAGGTACCTCGTGGTGCTTCATCATATCCTCACATATCCTCATCTTCCAGTGAAAGTATCATAAGCGCCATGTGCGCTTAGACGATATGTTGCCCAACATCTCAACTTGGTTAAAAAAATTTTCTTCGAGACTTTTGGCCGCGTAATTTCATGAAAATTTCAGGGATTATTATCTATGGTGAGAGAAATATTGGGTTAAATTTTCAAGTGATATTTTGCATTAGTTTTTTCGTAAAAGATTAGAAAAATGACAGACATATTATTATATTATATCATCTTACATATATTTTACTATATATTATTATACACTATATTTTCCTCATTTTCTTGTATTTTATGTGTAACTTAGTGCACTCATACTGTTACACGCACATACATTTCGCATTTGGGCCATCGAAGTGTAATTATTAAAGTCAACACATCCGCTAACATCATGTTCATGTAGGATTTGATTAGTTGCGTCTATCATATGATACTGCTTGATGCGTAGGACCGGGAATAACCGGGCTTCATCAAGGAATGAAAAATTTCAGGGAAAATCCGGAGTTCTGTTGCAGTAATAGGGAATCTCTCATTCTATCGCTTAAAGATCATTTTGTTTTCAAATTTTGGGGAAATTTGAAGTACCTGTTGTAATGAGGGTTTATGTAATGGAACGTGAGTCACCATTACTGACCTCTTGAATGACATTTTATGAATCTTCAAATCGTCAGATTAATGGAGAAGCTTTCATTTACCAAACAATATAAAGATCAGGAACGCTCTCGGAATTGAAAATTTGAATGGGCATCAAAGAATCGGCTGAAAGGTGAAAAGGGCATCAAGAAATCGACCCTCTTTTCCTTCGTCCTGACGGTACGAACTCGCAATTCTCCGCTCTATGCTGCTGGCGAGGTGTCGGTCAGATTAGGGAGGAAAGTTAAAAAACGAGGCCTGATTACGTCCAGCAGAGTGGCGTGCTTAGCGATACATCGATTGATGTGCCATTTAAACCTGTGGATAAAGGTCTATCTACAGGGTGTTCGCAACGAACACCTTAATAATCGATTCTTTACCATAGCTTTAAATGGAGAATTATCGATGATCGACCATTCACGCCACGCCACTGATTATGTCTATCCTTCCTTCCATTGTGTTGCTCATGTACTGCCGTGCTAAGGAAAAACGCCGGATGAGCCTTCAGACATTGCCAACTTTCTCTCGATAAAAACCGAATTTACTGGGAAAAATCATGAACATGGTTTTCCAAAATTGCCAGACAATTTTGTACGCAATTTAATCTAAAATATATGAAAATATCAAAGGAAAATATGTAAACATTTTGTCAAAAGTACATGTTTTATAAAGGGAAATTTGGCAACTCTCGAATGTTCCTACGGCGCTCTTCCATAGCACGGCAGTATAGCCGTTGGAGCACCATCACATGTGAGACAAACGAAACCATCACCATTCGGAAACAGAGCAAGGATCAGGATGCGCCTCGATGACGGCGCAGAGATACAACTATTCGTGCTTGATGGATGTCCGTGGTGCATCTGCAAAATTGAAGGCGCGATAGGGCACCGCGCTCGATGTGAACTCACAATGCTCCGCTCCATGCTCCTGACGAGGTCTAGCTCGGATTCGTTTGAAAAGTTTTTAAAAAGAGGCCCGGATCCTTCTTCCCTATCTTCGGCTGCGTTGACACTCGATTTTTTTTAATTTTTTTCAATTTCTTGTCTAATTCTTGTTTTACGAAGTATGTTCCGGTCCAGCACAACCCGCAGGTTGCGTCTTTTTAACGGGCCTCGGGTCAGTTTGACCCGGCTCGGGCATTCACGAATTATTCGATTTGCGGCAGGCAAATAGTGAAATCAGGCTCTTTAACAAATTCCTCAAATTCTGCAGACATACGATTTTTTCTATGTTTTTGACGCAGAGCTCTCAATTTCTCAGTGTTTTGAACGAGAATTTCATTCAAATTGAGAAGGATAGTGGAATTTCACCATTCAATCGGGCTTTTGAAAAATTTTACAATGAGGAATTGAATATATTTGGTATTTCCCGAAACATTGCAAATTTCGAGACGAATGCTCAATCAAGCTCTGAAAATCATTGAATCGACCTTAGAATGGTCCGAAATTCTGCTGCGCATTCTCTCCCACATTTTCAAAGGCTTAAATTGTCAGAATCGAGCAATGAATGCCTCGTGTCTCAATCTAGTAGAGAATATTTGCCTAGTTGCCGAGGCATTTCATAAAATTCCTGATTTGACTATTGGCCTGTGACAGATACAATGATAAAGGACTTTATTCCTGCAACAAGTGAACGAAAGTTTCGAGATAGGAGCATCCAATCCCACAGGCCGAAAACATGAAAAGGATGAGTCGATTAAATATCAAGAAAGTAGAGTCCACGTCAAATTATGTCACGCACTTTCAGACGTGGACAGGAGATCCGCCGTCTCGCTCCTTGCTTTTACTTTCCATGTAAAAGTGACGTCAGACAATCTTTTGTCCTAGTCTATAAGTGTGTAAACTTATTTGGCGTGGACACTAATGGAAAGATTGAGCGGTCTGGAAAATAGCATCCGTCAGGGTGTCTACTATTTGCGGAATTTCAGGAAAGTCCGTAAATAGTGCTGATTTTTTATCCGGAAGTATCGAAAAAGTGCGGAAGAAGGTCCGGAACTTCTCCCTTCGCACCACGCGTGTCAATGAAGCCTGGAAAGTATGCAATCCCCTCCGCGTTGATTTCAGAGTTGTATTTGCCTGCCAGATCGCGATTGTGTTATGAAAGCGGCTCATACGGACGTTTTTCTATCAAACAGAACTATGTGTAGGTGAGAAATATGGGGGTGCTCTAGAAAGCTAGATAAGAAACAATATGGTCAGTGGGCGTGCTGCCTTTTGAAGAATTGGAAAAGCGGGATTTTAAATTGAGCGAGGAGAACTATGTGCCAACTGAATGTGGGACTCATGAGCCGCGGGTATGGCACGAGAGCGTTGTGGACAGGGCTCATGAGTTAATGACCACTACGAGGAGCCCCGACGACGGCATCCATCCCCGTTGACGTCACCGGCGCTTTATTATTCTTATTCACTCTTACGGCCAGAGAATGCACGAGCACCAGGCACGTATCCAGGATTTTGTTTCGGGGGGGGGGGGGGGGGGTTTATGGGGTCCCCCGTACTACCGGGGGGTCTGGGGGTATGGAATACCCCCCAAGGCGAATGGGGGTTTCGGGGGTCCTCCCCCGGAAAATTTTAGAAATTTGTAATCTAATTAGACGCATTTTGAGGCTTCCGTGACGCAGATTTTCCATCAATGTCTGCAGAAAAATTACGTTTCTTTTTTGAACTTTCAGCAAAAAATGCATACATACATTCAACAAATCTAGAAAATTTTTCAAATTTTAACTCTATTTGGACGCATTTCGAGGCTTCTGTGACGTAGATTTTTCATCAGTTTCTGCATAAATTTACGCCTTTCTTTTACACAAAATACTTTCGAATCAACACTCTTCAATCTTACTTCCATCTTTACATTCAACAAAGTTGGAAAATCTCAGAAGTTTCAACTCTATTTGGACGCATTTTGAGGCTTTTCTGACGAAAATTTTAGTATTGAACCTGGTGTTTTCATTTGAGATTCTACATTGAAACAGATAAATATCTTCGACGGTCTCAAACTTCTTCTTTCCTCGCACTTTCTCATCTTCTGTCTCCTCTTTCCTTCCCTCTTTTCCCCTTTTTTTGGCTTTCGGGGGGGGGGGGGGGGGCTTCAAGCCCCCCCCCCCCTGGATACGTGCCTGACGAGCACACCCCATATTTCTCACCTCCACATAAATCTATCGGATAGAAATACGTCCATATGTATGTATAAAGCTGGTACCAATAGTGAGCATAAGTCCGAATGAAGAATATTTCCCAACTCGGTGAGCATTGACACAATTATTCCCGGCCGAAGCGAAGGAATGAGGTTTCGAATTTCGTATTTCCCGCCATCGCTTACTCCGGCAGCGGTGCCGTAGATCGATACTGTCGCCTGATGAACTTTACCTGCCCGGATTAATATTAAAGCGTCGCGTCGCCCCAATTACAGGCCGCTTGTTTGGCCCGTGGCCTGTCTCACCGCCGAGACCCTTTTGGCTTGCCTCACAATGACCGCAAAGGCCTCTGGCTAGCGCATCTCTATCCTGCTAACATGAAATTGTATCCATGAAGACCATTTTTTCCAAGGCTCCCTAGCTTAGAGTCCCTTTATACTGAGAGTCAAGACAATGTGAATCCATTTCTGATTGGTTCCCGTATTTTAGGCCTTCACAGTGTCACAAACGGGAATAAAGATTACATTTTCACCGATTGCAAAGATTATAATCTGGAATGGACCGGGGAATTACGGGTTCAGCAAGGAACAAACGGAATGAGACAAGGAACGGAGAAAGGAATTTGAGAATGGGCCGATCAAAGATTACAAAAAACGTTCAATTTCTGTAATCTTTATTCCCGTTTGTGACTCCATGAGGGGGTGTTGTCTTGACTCTCAGTATAAAGGAACTCTAGCTAACATGAGTGTATTCATGAAGACCGTTTTCCCAAGGTACCCTAGCTCAATTGCCTCAGCTCTATGATTTGGACTGTATTTTGTTATTAGGAGCTAAAATATCTGGCCTATCTATAAAAACACTTATCTGCACAGGGAAACTGATCGTACATACGTTGTTCGTAAACTAAGCCAACAATCGTGGTTCCAAATTGCAAAATGTAAATTTTTCACTCATCGAATGTTTATTTTTTACGGAATGCATTCTGCCGTTCTAAGGAAGAACGCCGTATGAACATTCGAGAGTTGCTAAATTTCCTCAGATGAAATGTTTATTTTCGAGGAATGTTATGAAAATTTTTTCTTGAAATCTTCAGGAACTTTAGATGAAATTGAGAACAAAAATTATCTGAAAAGATGAAAGGAAAATATTCATAAGTTTACCGGGAAATCCGTGCTTTATTTAAGGAAATTTGGCAACGTCTGAAGGTTCATACAACGTTTTTTCTTAGCACGGCAGCATTATAATTTGGTCATTTTCGGTCTCTTTTCGGGTCTGATAGACTGATTCAGTGGCTACGTCATAGTTCAGATGTAAACAAACACATACATAGCCTTGTGTCCGATTCGCACCCCTCTAATCATGGCAGTAAAATGCGCCCAAGTGTGTATTACATTCAAAATTGCTCGTATTAAATGAGTCCTTAATTGATTTATGACCTGTCAATGACTGACTCGTAAAGAGTAAACACGATTAAATTACAAAGAATTTGTACATGAGGTTATGTTAGATTGTTTGTTATTTGTTTTCCCTGGTAAAAATTGGCAGTAGAATCTGTGTTCCAAAATACCGCCGCGTAATAGCCGCCTGTAAGATTTCCAATAACTTCTATAGCCAGCAACACACTTTCTTATAGCCTTTTATAGCCGATAGCGACTAAGCAACAGCCTGGCGATAGAGTGTATGCTAAACGTTATTAAATACGGATGCTAGGACTTAGTGAGTTTTTGGACTACCGCTCTCCTTTTGGGCCGCAGTATCTTGATTTAATTTCCGAGGAAAGCTCCGTTCTTTTGAAGGATGCCTGACATTCCTAAGATGTTAGCGCGCCTTCAATTTCGTATGATACTGTGCAATACCTCTGGTGTGAAATAGTTGCTTCAAGCGCCGCGGTACGCTGCGGTGCGGCGCGGCGGGCGGGCAGCCAGCGCTGAACGCGCATTGGCGCCTGCAAACCTAACAGGGATACTTCACGCATTGCGCAATGCGTGAAGTATCCCTGTTAGGTTTGTAGGCGCCGGTGCGCCGCCGCTCCGCTTTGTGTTAGGTTCTAATATTTAATCTGGCGGAGTCAGCGTTTTTCAACTCAGGATTTGAAATGTTTGCACACTCTGTATGGATTATTCTCATTTTAATTGATGAAAAAAAATATGTAGTAAAGGAAAATATAATGAGCGTTTTGTAAATATTAAGGTGATTCCACACAAACTTAAGGATTTACAAAGCACAAGAATTTCTACTCAATTTCTTATAGCCTTTTATAGCCGATGGCGCAAAAGCAACAGCCAGGCGATAAAGTGTAAAGCCGGCGATAGGAACTATAGCCCGGCTGTATAATTTTTTATCGCTTCGTGTAGCCCGGCCGTATGATTTGTTCCACTTTCTACAGCCAGCTATATGATTTTCTATCGCCCTCTTCAGTCGGCTATAAGAACTCCTATGGTATTTTGAAACGCAACTCCTATTGCCAATTTTTACCAGGGTTGGTTTGAACCAAAGGTTCGATATTGTACCAAATGACGGAGTCACTAAATCACTCTATACAGGCCTGAACATGCATGGATGTAATGGCCGACTTTGACGGAAGATGCAAATTTTGTGGGTTTGCGGTCGAATGCCGGAAAGTCCGCATTTTTCGCCAAAATCGGCCCAAAGTCCGATGTTTAGGTCATTATCAAACCCGGAACGAGACTGGAAATGAACAACTCAATATGCCTTCCGTAATATGTAGGCCTCCGATGTGCAAATAATTGGATCGAATTTCGCAAAAAGGAACCAGCGTGATTACCGTTTTATCAAAATCGTGCAACTTTTTTTTTCTTTTAAAAATGCCTGATATGCGTGTACAGTATTAAAGTTTACACAATTATTTTCCTTTAGAGTTTGTGGCTTGTGTGTTCCTTCGAGTTTCGTGGCGTTTAGGCGTCGGAGAGCGCTGTGAGAGCGACTCTTATGTAGTTATTTTCCTTTGAAACTAACAATTTTCCGGCGGAGAGTTCAAACTATTTGCTATTTTGGGAGATTTTTAAAATAATTGTGAAGATGCAACATTTTTACAACACTAATCGCGCTGGTTCCCTTTTGCTAAATGCAATCCACTTGTAAAGTTGGGGAAATTCAGCGAGAGTGGGCTCAAAAACCCCTCGATACCATCCATGTGTCGAGAGTCATTAGTCCCAAAATCGTTACTTCGCTTTATTTTCAAATGAAAACTTGGCAGAAATGTTTCGGAGACAAGCAATGCTGAATGGCAGCACTTTGTTTTATCGAAATTGGACGGTCCTTCCGTCCAATTCCGGACCTTCTGTCTTCTTCGAATCAGTCTTCTTTGATCAGTCTTCTTCGATCAGTATTCCTGGACATTCTTCTTCGAGCAAAATTGGATAGACCGAAGCGACGATCGAAGAGGACTGTTGCATGGTGATCAACATTCATCAAATGAACTACTTTGATCGACATTGTTTCGGAATGTGATCGCGTATCGAGGCCTTGAGGGCGGTGTGTTTTAAAATTTCAAACGCGGGGACAAATCAAAAAATAACATTTCTCAACCTGGTCGGGGAGGAGAGATTTTAGTAATGCAGTCAATATTCGTTCCAACAGGTTCGGTTAAATCATTCAAATCAAAAGACTAGGCTTTCAACAAGTGCTTCCGCCTGTTAGGAGAAGGGGCGTAACGCTTCCCCCCCCCCCCCCGGTCCACCCGTGAGATCTCACGATAAAAGGTTTATTATTAATTCCGTCCTTATGAAAATGAACTGAATTCCTAACGTCGGCACGCACCCGCTCGTTTGCATTCCTCACACGCAAACCCCTCTTTATATCACCGGAAAAGCGCTTACACGACCCCTCCCCTCATCTTCTTATCAGCAGTGTGCCCTCTATCAAATAGCCCCTTCGCCAACAGAGTCGCAAGGGCGTTTCACTTGAATTCTACCAAATCAAATATTCCTTCTTCCTCATGTTGATGAGAGCTCAGAGGAGAGATTTTACAGGTTTTTTCTCTCTCTAACCATCATAGTATACGACTGATAACCCCTCCGAAAGTCCGAACAGGATCAAAGGTTAGCAAGTTTCAACTATTAAAGACGTGAGGAGCATAGAGGGTTTGGCAAATTTTGGCAATAAAGGCAGAAAAAATTTTAAATTTTTGAATTTTTGAATTATCATGGCAATGAAAAACTACAAAACTGCTGACACATCCATAAAAGCACCTATTTGCATCGGGAAACATACGTTGTTTCTAAAATAAGCTAGAAATAGTGGCGCCATTGCTAAATTAAGACCTGCTGAATTCGTCTTTCTAGCTTATACTAGCCGTTCTGGACCGTTCCTGCCTTTATAAGCTTCCTGCATGGAAAATTTTATACTGCGTCAAAGGAGGGTTGCACAATCAAATTGAAAACTATGTAAGATTGGACATTTCCGTGACATATCCCATGAAATTTCACGAAGAAAAATACGTAACATTTAAAGGGGCTGAGTATGCAACAAGCACTAGATAATACTAAAAAGGAGAAATCATCTGCCTTTCATCTAGTTTTTCTTTTACTTTCAAAAATAATTTTTCAAACGGTTTCATATTTTCCTGAAATATATAACATGAAATCTGAAGCTTACATCCTCTTATTCAGAATTGCAACCCTGCGTCAAATACTCTAATTTCAATTGGACCTTCTTAAAACAAATATCCATACCCTCGATTGATGGAACCCGAGAAAATCGATGCGATTCAATCGATTTTTCGATTTTGAATCCCTATCGCTAAAGTGTGAGAACCGTCGCGTCGCCACATCAATCGGATGGAGTAGATGACTCCATTGTCAGAAGTGTCGAGCGAATCGGAATCGTATTAACCTAGACCCCCCCCCCCCCCCCCTCGGTTCCCATTCGATGCCTTCCGTCGTGGCGAAGCTTTTTGCAGTGCTCTTCTTAACGCCGGAAACGGTTAATCGATATAGCCGCTGAATTTCTTTAAAAGCAGTTCGGCTTGACTGCGCTCAATCCTCCCCCCCCCCCCTTTCTCCATCTTTCCTGGTACTCAGTGACTGCATTGTGCGGAGAAAATATTTGCCTACAATAGGCCCAGAAGAGACCTGAAGTTGTATATTCTGCCGTGCTAAGGAAGAACGCCGTATGAACATTCAAGAGTTGCCAAATTTCCTTTGATAAAACATATATTTTTGACGACATTCATGCATATTTTTCATTGAAATTTTCAGATATTTCAGTTTAAATTGCGTGCAAAATTCTCTGAAAATTTTGGAAAAAAAGATACACACTTTTCCTAATAAATTTTGTTTTTATCGAAGGAAACTTGGCAACGTCTAAAGGCTCATAAGGCGTTCTTCCTTAACACGGCAGTATTGCCCTCCAATAGAGTGCTTTGATAGAGAGAGTGTATGGACATGACGACGCTCCTCAAGCCAATCTTTTTTTACCCAACACTTTTTTCAGTCCACATATACAGATGAGAACACATGGTCTTACCCGAATGTGCCGCTCATTGATGTAGGTGGCAATTTTTTACATACTGCACATGATAGCGTTGCGTTGCCCTATCCCAAAACTGTGGACATTATGATAAGCGGATGAGAAGAATTGGCCAAAGTATAATCTGGATGAAAGATTTTGGCCTAATTAGTGTTGGATTAAAAAAATTGGGTAAAATGTCTAGCTACCCTAAGAATTGTCCTGTTTCCATTTTATTCTCTCGGTGATACTCTAGTCGACTCGATAATCAAAATATTATCGAGAACGCTGATCAAGAACAGAAGTTGGAAACCGTTCTCAAGGGTTTGGTAGAGGGAACTAGGAGAGGCGAGAAGCGATGAGAGCGATCTGTTGAAGAAGATGAAGAAACAGCCGACGGACGCGCGGGTCTTGGAAACTTAAACGCTACTTAAGTTTTCAGCCAACTAAATGGAATTATAAGTAATCGATAGGAGCCAATTGTCTTTTTCTTGCTCCTTTGGCCTCGCCCCCTGTTGAACTGCCCGCTCCCCCCCCCCTTCTCCGCCACCTAATTGAAAACCCCCCGCCCTCGTATGTGTCCTCTCCTACCCCTCTCCTTTCATCCTGGCTCTTTGGTCGATAGTCATTATTGGCTTTGCATTTTGCATAACTAGCCAGGCCAAGCAGCGCTAGCTCCATTATACATTCCAATGTCAGACGTTGATATTTTCACGGATACCCAAAAAATAATTGAATTTCATCACTTTCCTCATACTCGGGAAAATCTTGCCCCGGAGTGGGCAAGTTTTTCCTCGCAAGCCTCAAACTTGCGCGTGGCAATTTTCAAGAACGACTCGCAAGACTGTCGTGCTAAGTAATTCGAGAGTTGCCAAATTTCCCCGTATAAAACTTGTCTTTTCGAGGAATGTTATTCTTATTTTTCATCGAAATTTTCAGATACTTTAGATGACTTAGAATACTTAAAATACTTTAGATAACTTAAAAATACTTAAAATACTATAGATAACTTAAAAATACTTAAAATACTTTAGAATACTTTAGATACTTCAGAACAAAATTGTCCGAAAAATGTGAATATGAGTATTCACAGTTTCCTCAGTAAATTCGTTTTTTATTGAATAAAGTCTAGCAAAATCTAGAGCCTCATATGGAGTTCTTCTTTAAGACGAGAGTGTACCCGTCACGAATTTTCAAAACGTCTCGCGAAAAGTAAAATAAATCAATGAATCGTCGGAATTCATCCGAAAATGTTTTCCGGCGTCGTTTTGGACAGAATTCTTCTCACTTTGCCAGAAATTTCCTCAGCGATGGCGCGATCCGCGGATCGGATGATGGTGCAAATTCTGCAGCCCTCACAGAGAACAAAACTTCCCACGTGGATCCCGTAGTTCAGATCATGAGCATCAGTGGCCAAGCGTCAATGAGCGACTATTGATATCTTTTCCCATTCGAAGTAATGTAAAGTATCGATTATTAAAGTGTTGGTTGCCAACACCCTGCTTATCGATCCTTTTCTATAGATTTAAATGGCGGATCAAGATATACATCGTAAAGCTCGCCACGCCACTGATATGCATCTCTGGAGCTCCCGTCGTGCATCCGAAAATCTGAGGGGATAACTGCCAAAGTTCAGGTCACTCCAGTGCCCCCATTTCCCGGAACTAGTTCCACACTTCGGAACTTTTGAAATCCTCCTGAATCTTTCCCGGAACTTTTGGAATTCCCGGAATGTTCCGGATCTGTTACATTTTCCCGAACTTCTTCGGAACTTTTGAAAAATCCAAAAACGGGCATTGAGTGGGAGAAATTGGGCGTATTTCTATCAAAGAGAACTATGTGCAGAGGGAAAGATGGGGTGTGCTCGTTAGTGCTCGGGCCATAAGAATGAACGGGAAATATAAAGCGCCAGTGACGTAGCCGCCGCCGCACTTCTCCCGCATGAGCCTATCTCATGACCCCTATCCACAAGGCTCTAGATACATGCCCACGGCTCATGGGTGCCGCACTTAGTTGGCTCACAGTTCCGTTCGCTGAATGGATCACTAGACAAGGTACGAATTTAAGCATTCCGGTACATGTTTCTTAACCAAAATTTCACATAGAACACGATTCGCGCAACGAAAATTACTGAAACCAACTCCTAACGAAGATATTAACCTTTTCATTTCACATTGGTTACGAGGAATTTGAACTGCCTGCTCACAAGAAACTCAAAGCTCTACGTGAGTCAAATCGCGCACGACAACGGTCTCAGCAAGTTTCTTAATCAAGCAATATTCATTTCCCACCATGTGTTGTTCGAACTATAGGCAATTTGCTATAGCTGATCCAAAGCGTCAAGATTGAGGTTGCCAGATTTTTACATCGCGCAGAGACTGTCATGATAACATTTAGCGCGGGATGTGAATCACGTAGAGCATTGAGTTTTCATGAGCGGGTGGTTTGAATTCACGCATCAAGAATCATTAAATATCGTTGTGAGGAGTTGATTTCGATAATTTTCATTGTGCGCATTGTGCTCTACGTGAAATTTTGGTTACGGAACATATATCAGAGTGCTGAAATTCGTACCTTGTCTAGTGGTCCATTGGAGAAGCGGGATTTCACGCTCTGTCAAACGGAACTATGTGCACAGTGAATGAGCCGTGGGCCTGGGCATGTATCTAGAGCCTTGTGGACAGGGCTCATGAGTCAAAGGCCGCCTTCTCGATCGTCGTTTCGCTCGTCGTGGCCGCTGACGTCACTGGCAATTTATATTTCCCGTTCATTCCTATGGCCCGAGCACCAACGAGCACACCCCATCTTTCCCTCTGCACTTAGTTCTATCTGATAGAAATACGTCCAATTGGAACAAAGAAGTTCCGAATCCCAGAACTTGTAACGGACATGGGTTGGAAGGACTGGGTCACTCATCTGCCATGAGGGGAGAGTTCAAGATTTTTGCAACGGCTGTATATATTAACCGATGACGTCGGATTGCTAGAGTGTCATCGACCGGGCAATTTTTTCATTGCTCAGGCGACGTCCTCGAGTATTCTGACTCTCCGAACAATATATAAGCAGGTGCAAAGCACTGAGAAGAGAGACTGTCCAACTGGCTAGATCGCTCCTCAAGTCAGTTGGATCCAGCGATCCGTCGCTGTTGATGTCCCTGTGCGTGGTCCTGCGATATTCGCAGTGCACTATAGCCTCCCGCGATATTCGCAGTGCAGGCCTTACCCTTAAAGCGCTCCATGAGCTTGCCGCCAAGAGATACAGCCAAACCGAAACGACTAATCATTCCACAACACATCTGAAGTACCTCGGTACAGAAGTTGACTCCATAGAAGTTTGAACGGAAGTGCCGAAGTACTTGAAATGCGTGGCCTGAACTTTTTTTCTTTTTCTTCTTCTTCTTCTAGCTGTGTGCTCGGTCTTATTTTTGTGTGTAATGATATTTAGCTAAGAGTGAGTGTTGTGATTGCAGGGACGTACCAGGGTCAGTGGCTGCGCGGGATGCGGCACGGCTACGGGGTGCGGGCCTCGGCGCCGTTCGGCCTGGCCTCGCGCTACCGGCCGAACAAGAGCCTGCGGGCCTCGCTCACCTCGCTGAGGAGCATCGAGGGCGGGAACGGGAGTGGGGCCGGCGGGAGCCTGGCCGTCGGGGCCGAGGCCGCGCAGGAGCGGGACCGCCGCGTCGACAACTCCCGCGGCGGCTTCGTCCTCAAGGCCCGCAGCGACGAGCCCCCCGCCCGGCGACGCTCCCTCATCGAGAAGTCCTCCGGCATCAAGAAGACCATCATGTCGGTAAGTCCACCGTCAACCTATTTCTCACTCCACCACACCATCAAATTCCCAACCAATGGAGATGTTGCATGTCTCAGGAATTTCCGATTTGACTAATGATTCTCAAGACATGCTTAGGGCAACTGAGATGGACTTTTGGCCAAGGTCTGCTCGGATATCGAGAAGAGAGCGTATCCGCAATGAAAAGGTACGCCAGATAATGGGTGTGGAGAAGGACATCGTGCACGGTATCAGGTCCAAGCAGTTGGTCTGCTATGGACATGTGCGAAGGATGGCAGATGATCGGTTGCCCAAGCAGGTCTTCGATTGGGTTCCTCCCGGAAGGCGACGGCGTGGACGTCCTGTGAAAGGTTGGCAACAAGGGGTGGAGGAGGAGATCAGAAGGTGCCAGTTGCTTGATGATCTCTGGGAGGATAGGGGGCAATGGCGATTGGGCGTCGTAGAGCGCGAGGCGGCGCTATAAAAGCGGCTTTATGTATGTACTAATGATGCTTTTGTAAAAGATCGCGAGGAACACGATGGTGCCACTGGTTTTCTCTGAAATCAACTCCCAAGCTCACAAAAAGCTCTTGAGTTGAAGCCAAAATGGAGGGGATATCCCACGCTATCCTGAGAGTCCACCTCTACATGAAGACGAACTCCCCATGCAAAGATAGGGAGCAAATACATTAGCAGTGATGCCATGTTTTCAGTTTTAGAGCCCCCAAATTAAGTGACAGCCCTGTCAATGTATTTGCTCCCTATCTTTGCATGGAGAGTTTGTCTTGATGTAGACGTGGACTCTCAGGATAGCGTGGGATATCCCCTCCATTTTGGTCTCAACTTGAGAGCTTTTCTTGAGCTTGAAAATTGATTTCAGAGAAAACCAGTGGCACCATCGTGTTTCTCGCGAACTTTTACCTAAGACTCAACAGTTAAATCGCAAATTCCTCATACATGCAACATCTCCATTCTGATCAATGTAGACCACTTGATGATGACTTATGCTCACCATGCAACAGTCCTCTTTCATCCAAATTGGATGGGTCGTCAAATTTTGAACAGAATAGAGTGCCACCATTCATCTTTTCCTGCCGCTCGAAACATCTCTGCCAAGTTTTCATTTTCAAACTATAAGCAAATCAATGATTTTAAGACTCATGACTCCCGACACTTTGATGGTAATTCGTTCGGGAATTTGATCGTGTAACGAGACCTCACGGCATGCGTCTAGGACCGGAGACAGCCGGGCTTCATCTCCAGGCGCATCCTTGGAAGTGATAGACAAAGCGATAGACACAGAATTCATACGGGAAGCGGAGCGATCCTATTGGTTGAAACGGGTGGTTCGCAGAGACCAAGGGGTTGAATGCTGCAGGACTAAACTGTCGAGTCTCTCGTGGGTTGCCGTTAGTTAGTGTATGACTTCCTTCTTTGTCTATTGCTCTATCTATAAATTTCAACAATGATGTCCCAGGAAATAAACATGGGAAAAGAGTGTCAGGGGTTATTACCTATAATTGTGGCACTACCCCAATTTGCTGGTTGATATAGGAATTTCCAATTAATTGTCGTAGTGCTGTAACATTTGGGTTCCTGACCTAATTTATTGGGGAACTACCATAATTAATTTGAAATGTTCGTACCATTCAACAACCCCTACCTCTTTGTTTTTTGTGAAAAAATTTCGGAGTGAATCAAGGAAGCTATTCCAGAAAGCGGGAATCTCACCTCCGACCAATTTAAAAGCATTTTGTTTTCATATTCTGCCGAGATTTTTAGTGTCTATTGTTTTTGGGGTTTTATTTTATCGCACCTAAGTCGGCATTAGTGATCTTGTAAATGACTTATTCACTGAAAAAAAAACTCCGGCCGTGGAAGCCGTACTTACTGGCTATATAGACATACTGTCTACGTTCCGGGCTCAGAGTCCGAAAGATCTGGAGCAGTTGAGGCTACGGCTCTAGCACCCGGAACTTTCGGCATCTGAACCCGGAATGGGCGGTACATCTAAATAGCAAGTAACTTTTTTTCGGTGTTTGGATCTTCGAACCAGTATAAGAATAGAGAAACTTCCATTGACCAAATAATGTAAACGTCAGGAACGCTTATGGCATCAACAATTTGAATATAGGTCCAAGAATTGGCTGAAAACGGGGAAAAATTCGCATTCATATCTGGAACTCCGGAAAATCATATAGTTTCTCGCAAGAAAATCCCAGAGAAATGAGAGGAGAAAACTTGGGTCTCAATATCCGATCTATGATGTGTTCCGAACATATTGGTCACCTTCAAACATCGTCGGATCGAGCATCTTTAAAAGGCAACAGTCAACAATTCCATCGCCGAGCCTTCTTGAAACCTCCAGTTTGTGCGTGAAGAAGGACCAAATGGGCCATAACGGCAACCGGGCAACCCACGATGGACCCTATAGTCAGTCCCTTGTGTTCTCCCTTAGTCCGTAAGAACCTCCCAATGGACCACTAGACAAGGTACGAATTTAAGCGATCTGATACATTTTTCTGAACCAGAACTTCACATAGAACACGATTCACACAACAAAAATTACTGAAACCAACTCCCAACGAAGATATTAACGTTTTTATTTCGCATTGATTACGAGGAATTTGAACTGCCCGCTCACAAGAAACTCAAAGCTCTACGTGAGTCAAATCGCGCACTACAACGGTTTCAGCAAGCTTCTCAATCGAGCAATGTTCATTTTCCACCATGTGTTGTTCAAACTATAAGCAACTTGCTGTAGCTGAGCCAAAGCGTCAAGATTGAGGTTGCCAGCTTTTTAAATCGCAGAGACTGTCATCATAACGTTCAGCGCACGATGTGAATCACGTAGAGCATTGAGTTTTCATCGGCGGGTGGTTTGAATTCACGCATCAAGAATCATTAATATCTTCGTAAGGAGTTGATTTCGGTAATTTTCGTTGTGCCCATCGTGTTCTACGTGAAATTTTAGTCACGAAACATGTATCAGAATGCGGAAATTCGTACCTTGTCTAGTGGTCCATTTTATTTTTAGAGTCATCCATGTCGATCCACTCTATCCTATACCACCCAAAGTTACTCCCTGGAAGTGGAGTTAACTCGCCCAAGAAAGTAGATGACACCATGAGGTTGATGTACGTAGATAGACTAAACGCATAGATGATGTATATTTCCGCGTTTGCTTGGGATCAACACAGGCTTCAAAGTGAATCATATTCCGGACTTGACGCTGAAATTTTTAACAGTGACGAGTGCACGCTGCCGTGCCGAGGAAAAACGCCGAATGAACCTTCAGGCGTTGCCAAATTTCCTTTGTTAAAACACGAATTTCCTAGTAAACTTATGAATATTTTTCTTCGAATTTTTCAGGTAATTTTGTTCGCAATTCCACCTTTAGTCCCTGAAAATTTCAAGGGGAAATATGCATAACTTTCATCAAAAATAAAAATTTAATTAAAGGACATTTGGCAACTCTCGAATGTTGATACGGCGTTTTTCCTCAGCACGGCAGCACGGTGCTCAATATCCGTCGTTTTCCTCACGAAAGAACGTAACTACATTTCAATGTTGCCAAATTTCCTTTCGTAAATTGCATTTTAACCAGAAAAGTATTGGGCATTTCTAACTGAAAATGTCACTGATTTTTCTTCCGATTTCACGCAAAAATCAGACAAATTTGGATATAAATTGCACACTTACATTTTTGTAAAATAAATTAATTGTTGCAGTCAATTTGGCAACTTTGGATTGGAGTTACGTTCCTTCGTGCGGGAGACGACGTATCAACCGAGCTGCTTCAAACTTTTAAATACCAGATTGAAAGAAGAGGCTCCGTTCCTTTCATTCGAACTTTCGATTGCATGTACCGAAAACTTGGTGAAAAATTGAGCACCGAACTTTGGGCTCACATGACGGAACTTTTTTTTCAGTCTGATCGTAAGGCGCGTGCCTCTACTGAAAATGCCTCTGGCAGAGCCACCGACCGGTAGGGATTCAAGGGCGGGTCCGCGGTGAATCGCCAATGTGACATTGCCAGCCTCGTTAAAAATTTATCAAATTTCATAATGTAATGCCGGATTGCGGGCCCAATTTGGCAGCGCTGAACGGAAAAATTTGCGTCCCGGCATCCGAGAGCCGAGACGGAGCGGTCGAGGAGCCAAGTTCATTTACCGCTCTCAGGCTCGGCACGACGCCCCTGTTGCCATTTCTCACCTCAGCAGAGTCATTTCCTCTTTTCCGCTCCGTTCGAAGAACCAGGTCACGTTAGAGTACCTTTATAGACAGAGTATGGCCATTTCTGTTCCTGCTTTTCATTGGTCGCGAGCGAATAGGCTGACACGATGCTCTTAGGGCCGTAAATAAACAAACAAGATGGCCGTTATCAGCAAGCAAGATTGAGGTTATGCACATCTTACATCCTTCCTATGATAAAGGTGAAAGGCAATTTAACAATGTTTTCATGTGTTTTTTGTGTGCTATTCGTAGATATGCTCGTTTAAATTGTTACTCGCCGCATAATTGAAATTTTTGTCAAATTTAGCTTCTCATCGATGTTACGGTGAGCCGCCATCTTGTTTGTTTATTTACGGCCCTAAGAGCATCATGAAGCCTAAAAACTCGTTGACCAATCAAAAAGCGGAACAGTTTTCCTGTAGTAAAAAGATACGAATGGCCATACTCTGTCTATAAAGGTATACTCTAGGTCACGTCGTTTCATGCAAGAAAGTGTCTCCTAATCTCTCATGAGTTTTTTTCTTTTCTTTCCTTTTTTTTAAAAAAAAAAAAAATGTGAAATTTAAAATGTGACGAAATAAACATCAAAATTTGCAATTTTAGTCAAAAATGTCATGTCCGACCTCTCTGATTAACTCGATCCACTGTGCGACGGTACATCTCTCTCTAACTTGTTTTTCCAAAATCATACCTATTATTTTATTTCTATATCCACTAGTAAAATTATCATCACGAGAGAAGGTCCAATGACGAACGAAGAGTTGTCACTAGAAATTGGAGCGACAAGTCATTGGAGATTGTGTCATTCACGTTGGAGGCTCGCGGTGCACACTGATCGGATATCAACGGTGAAACTACCAAACCACGTATCTCGGTTTGCGACGTCGCAGACTTCCTCTCATACTTTATTTTTGAAATGAAAAACTACTTAACGTCCAGTCTTGAAAATTTCTGCGATTTTTCCTCCTCGTTCGGAGAAAATTCCGTGAAAATTTCAAAGAATGATCTTGATTTGGTCTACTTCAAAAAAATAAAATGTGAGCGTAGATTTTTAAACACCGCAAACGAGATACGTGGTTTGGTAGTTTCGCCGTCGATATTGTGTGCACCGCGGAGTGGCACGGACGGGACGGCGAGGAATTACGAATATTCAACGCAGGCCCGCCACATCCCATCTCGGGCCCTGCTACCAATTTTCTGGCCCGGGCCCCTAGCACAGGGGGAGGGGGGGGGGGGTCCGGGGGGCCTCCCCCGGGAAATTTTTGAAATTTTAAATCTATTTGGACGCATTATGAAGCTCTTATGATGGAGATTTTCCATCAATTTCTGCAGAATAATTACGCCTTTTTGTTTACTTTCAGCACCAAAAACTTTCGAATTGTTGCATTCAAAACATCTATAAATTTTTTTTTGAGGGGGCAGATGATAATTTTCAATTCTATGGGGAGCCGGGCCCCCCTGGACTCCCCTTTCGTACGTCTATGGCAAGGGAGTTAAGCCATTGAAGTCGAGGATGCCCAGAAAGGAGCCTCTTAGCATCCGACAACGGAAGAAAATGAAACACAGTTACTAAAAATATCATTCTACATATACTCAAAATCTTGAAAATCTCTAAATAAGTAAGAAAAATGTTACAGTGCCCTAGCGTGTTTTTGAAACTTTATTCACCTTTTGCGGAATTTTTAGGGTAATTTTTTCACTTTTCCCTACGAGACAAGGGTTACACATGAATTCGTAGTGGTTTGTCACCTGCGTCACGGGCCCCTCCAGGACCCGGGCCCCGGTACCAAGGACCCAGTATCCCCCCCCCCCCCTTGTGGCGGGCCTGATTCAACGATTAAAGCGCGCAATGCGTGAAGTATTTCTACTCTCTTGTAGGCGCTATGCGCTTCGCGTCGACTGCACTGTGTTTGGGGCAATGCGTGAAGTATTCCTACAGTCTTGTAGGCGCTTAAATGCGTGTCACGCAGACCGCACTGTGTTTGATGCAATTATGCCAACTCGCGTCAGAATTGTCGCGCCATCGAACAACTACTGTTCGAGTGAAATACGTGCTTTAAAAACAACGCGAGGGGTCGTAACGATTGTAATAATGACTCACTCTGGGTAATTTGAATTCATAAGTTGATTGTTCTTTTGGGCCCTGAAAGCTCCATAACCTGACCTCGAAATCTCCGATATGTCTGTACTCTCACTTTAAAGGTACTCTACTGCCTTGCTAAGGAAAAACGCCGTATGAGCCTTCAGGCGTTGCCAAATTTCCATTTATGAAACACAAATTTCCTGGTAATCTTATGAATATTTTTCTTCCAATTTTTCAGATAATATTATTCGCAATTTCACCTGAAGTTTCTGAAAATTTCAAGGAAAAATATTCATAACTTTCCCCAAAAATAAACATTTTATTGGAGGAATTTTGGCAACTCTCGGATGTTCGTACGCGACGGCGCTCTTCCTTTAGCACGGCAATATAGGCGATACTGCTTCCTTGCGGAATTTATTGAGCTTGCCGCTGTTTTTTATCTATTTATTCAATGAGGGCGCCAATTCCAGCGTCCAAACTTCTCTTTGCAACTATTTGTTTTCACAAGTCAAATTAATTTTGTTTTCCAGCGGAATCATTCATTTTTTTTAAGCACATCAGCCAATTTTTTTTTTTTTTTTTTTTTAGAAAATTGGATTTTGAATATTTTATCGTTACCGTTCTTTTCAGTACGATGAGAGGGTAGAATATCATACTCTTTTGGAAAATCATAAATATAATCCTCATCCATTCTGCGCTCCTTTCCAGCGGGCCGATTATTTAAATTGATAGACAAAGTTATAGACAAAGGAGATAAAAGAGATATGAAGAGATCTTATTGGTGGAAGCGGGTGGTTTTAATGGAAAAAGGAGGTAGGTAATAGACTGACTAATGGCAACCCACGAGAGACCCGACAGTTAGTCTATCATTTTCTCCCTTTATCTATAGGACCCATCCAGTTCAATCAATAGGATAGCTTCATACTCCCTATGTCTTCTTTGTCTATAGCTTTGTCCATCAATTTCAATAATCAGTCCACAGACGTGCGCGCTCACTTGCTTCCCTCTGTTTCTTCCTTTAGCAGCCTTTTAACGCGATGTCTTAATATCTAATAGACCACCAACACAAGGTGGAAATTTAAACATTTTGATACATACGTCTTAGTCAGAATTTCGCGGAAAACATAGTTCGCACAACGAAAATTACTGGAATTCACTCCTAACTAAGATATTAACGTTCTTAATTTACATCGGTTACGGGAAATTTGAATTGTCCGCTCACGAGGAAGACAATACTCCACGTGAGTTAAAAAAACTCGCGCACTGCAACGGTTTTGGCAGGCTTCTCAATCGAGCATTGTTCTCTCTCCCATCAGTGTTGGTAAAAGTGTAAATAACGCGCAACCACTGAGTCAAAGCGCCAAGATTGAAGTTGTCATATTTTCATACCGCGGAAACCGTCACGACAACGTTTAGTGAGTGCGCAATTTGACTCACGTATAGAATCTAGTTTTTTCAGGAGCTGGATTTTTGAATGCACGCATCGAGAAACGTTAATTACCTCGTTCCCCGAATCATTTTTTCATGAAATTTCAAGAAAGTAACCTGCAAAAAAAAAAAAAAAAAAAAACCTTCCATTAGAATGCTTTAATTTGTATCTTGTTTATTGGTCCATTGGTAACGAAGAGAACCTGATTTTTCAAACAAACCACGATTGAGAGAGGCGCGAAGCGCCGGGGGGGGGCGCATTTCGGCAAGGGAGCGCACCCCCAAGTCTAATAAATGATAAATATCCGGCTCTGAGCTTTCAACAAGTCGTCAGTTGACGCGCTGCCCTGTGGGACGGTTTCGCCGGCAGCGCAGTCCGGGGGGGGGGGGGGGGGGTGGGGTGGACGGCGCGGTAGATTTGGCAACATTTCACGGGTCGGGCGTAGTCAGGAATGAAGTAACGACGGGATTGACACGTCGGGCAAAGGAAAAGTGTTGCCGTATCGCAAGCTCGCTGTGCTTTCGCACGTTGCTAAATTTCCTTTGATACAGTACGACTTTTCAAGGAAAGCTTAGGAAGGGATCGGGAAACTAGGGGTGCGTCAGGAAACAAACGGAATGAGAGAAGGAACGTAGAAGGCGAGTTCGGGAATGAGTCGAGCCAAGAGTACGAGGAATATTCCTAATCCGTTTTCATCGTCATTATTCATCACACTCAGACATCCGTGAGTCGACCTCTCTTAACTCTGACTCGAGGGAATCGGTGAATAATTGTCCCTCCAATTTCGGAAAATGCGCCATTTTATTTATATTTCTACTACTAAAATGATTATTACAAAAGGAGGTTCAGTGATGAACGAAGAGTTGTCACTGGGAATCGGAGCAGAAAGTCAGTCCTGAAAGTTGATCCGTTCGTCGCGCTCGCATGCGCGATCCTGAGACGATTCGGTGATACCACTATTCAACCTCCTGTGTGGCCGCTCTTGCCTATTCTCTGAAATGAAGGCTAATTGGTCCCGAGATAATCGTGCCGTACGCTTCCACGCAGGCGGCAAGGGCATCCCACAGTGAATCTGCATTTTTTGTTAATAAAGGCGTGTTCTTGGTCATTCCTTAAGGAGCTCCTTTCCTCAAGGAGGATTCATATGATTTATACGATAGCTACAAGAGCGTGGATGGAAATTCTACATTCTGAAGAGCACCAGCACTGTTAATGTGTATACACACACTAATGTCTTGTGATGTTTGATCAATTCTAAGAGAGAGTTCAGTAAGAGGTTGAGCTTCATTTCGTCTCATACAATGTTAAATGTCTTTCGAATCCAATTTTCGATCAGAACGATTGCGCTTTAAATTGTTTCGTGACGAGATAGATTTCATAATTGTTGCCGCAGACAATTTTTCGTGTCATGTTATCCGTACATTATCAACTGCCTTAAAGTTCCCTTTTTTACTATTGCCGAATTGATTCTATACAACCAAAATCGTCATGAATTTGCGCAATGCCGAAAAAATATTTACGACTTTAAAAATCCCGCTACACATTAAATAGAATAAATCTTTTATTTTTTTTAAAAAAAAACTCATGAGACGTGCAAAGACGCTTTCGACGGAGAAAATGCAAATATTTTGAAAGAACCAGTCAAAAAGTTACCGAAGTTCTTGTTTCCAATGTCTGTAATAATTCGACAATTAATTGGCTCTTTTAAATTGATAAGAATTAACGTGAATCACGCGAGCGACAGTAAAAGTTTAATGCGTGATTCGTCGCGGATGGAACTTGAAAAATAGAAGCTGCGCACCCCTTGGATATTAAAAAATATAGAAAATATAAAAACGGAATGGGGGAAAAATCAGGGATGGCTATTTTTAGCCAAGCGAAGCGGCTACATTGTCGATGTTCGGTTCGTGTTGCCAGACGCCGGAACGAGCTTTTTCCTTCGCATTGTAGATCCCACGTGGAAAGTGAAGACTTTGCCAAGGAGGCGGCAGCATGGCGCACGTTTCCAGCGCATCTTGATTTGACGCCAAACCCATTTTCATAATTAGGCAAGCAATGAAAGCAAAATTTTTGTTCTGCTCGTCAATTACGTGCACAGCGCTTCCTGTTTCTGTTCCCCGGAGTCTCACGCAAAATCTCGGTGACTCTCCTTTTCTCTATCCCCAGGAGCATACTTACGTCATCTGAAAACCTTTTACACGTGGAACCAACGTGTCGGAGGTCGGAGCATTAAGGTGATTCGATGGACGCCATATTTTGTGTCAGAACGGCATGCGATGTATCGCATCAACTGGTTCCATTTTTTCAGCTACTCGTCATTTTTCTCCAATTTTGAGATCGCAATTCTGTTCTCAGGAGTCTAAAGCACTCACTTACCAATTTTAACAAAGAAATTCAACGTAATAAAGGCGTGGTTTTTTTAGAGAGAAAATATCGCATTCGAGTGCAGTTTCGATATCAGTATCGAATGCGATGTTTTCTCTCTGAAAAAACCACGCCTTTATTACGTTGAATTTCTTTGTTACAATTGGTAAGTGAGTGCTTTAGTCTCCTGACCCTGGTAAAAATTGGCGATAGGAGCTGCGTTTCAAAATACTATAATAATTATTATAGCCGGCTAAAGGAGGCGATAGAAAATCATATAGCTGGCTGTAGAAAGCGAAGAAAATCATAGAGCTGGGCTATACGAAGCGATAAAAAATTATGAAGGCTGGCTATAGTTCCTATCGCCGGATTATACACTTTATCGCATCTGCTATGAAAGGCTATAAGAAATTGTGTAGAAATTCGTGTGCTTTGAAAATAATTAAGTTTGATACGGAACCACCTTAATATTTACAAAACACACATTATATTTTCCTTTAATAAATATTTTTTTTCATCAATTAAAATGAGAATAATCCATACCGAGCGTGCAAACATTTCAAAATCCTGAGTTGAAAAACGCTGACTCCGCGAGATTAAATATAATAGCCTAACTGAAAGCGGAGCGGCGATCTACTGGCGCCTACAAACCTAACAGGGATACTTCACGCATTGCGCAATGCGTGAAGTATCCCTGTTAGGTTTGTAGGCGCCAATGCACGTTCAGTGCTGGCTGCCCGCCCGCCGCGCCGCAGCGTACCGCGGCGCTTGAAGCAACTATTTCACACCGGAGATATTGCACAGTATCATACGAAATTGAAGGCGCACTAACATATTAGGAATGACAGGCATCCATCAAAAGTGCGGAGCTTTCCTCGCAAAATAAATCAAGATACTACGGCCCAAAGAGAGAGCGGTAGTCCAAAAACTCACTAAGTCCTAGCATCTGTAATTAGTAACGTTTAGCATACACTTTATCGCCAGGCTATTGCTTAGTCGCCATCGGCTATAAAAGGCTATAAGAAATTGTGTAGCCGGCTATAGAAGCTATTGGAAATCTTACAGCCGGCTGTAGGTCTATAGTATTTTGGAACACAGATTCTTCTGCCAATTTTAGTCTCCAGACAACAGAATTGCGATTTCAAAATTGGAGAAGAATGACGATAAACTGAAAAAATGGAACCAATTGATGCGATATACCGCATACCGTTCTGACACAAAATATGACGTCCATCGAATCACCTTAAGCACGTTAGGGAGATTACAAAACCTACTCTATGTTTATACCACGATGCACCACTTACGAATCGATCAAGTCGAAAGTAACTATCAAACACGCAAATCCTACGCACCCAGTTCATTATTATGTGATTCATTTTTACATAAATCATTTTAACACATTGCAGTAAGAAACCACCTTTTCTAGCCCATTTCAGTAAGAACCTATCGACAGTGAAACTACTAGATCAAGTGTCTCGTTTAAAAATCTCTGCTCCCATTTGATTTTTTCAAGGAGAACATAAATCAATATTGTTCCATGAAGCTTTCACGGATTATCTTCGCACAGAAAAGAAAAATCACGGAAGTTTTCAATAAGAATCGGCGTTGAGTAGTTTTTCATTTGAAAAAGAATATACGTATGACAGGGAGTCTGCTACATCGCAAATCTAGATACCTGGTCTGGTAAACGGGTCAGGATTGTGCTGAGTGACTTAAAACTTGCGGTTGTAAATCGTGCCAGGGAACTAATCAAGGTTTTTTGTATCCCCTCTTAAATTTTAAGAGATTATCAAATGTTCCTGCCTTTTTTTTTTCTTTTGGCGGGGAGATCTCATGAGCTTCGTGACCGCCGCCCAAAAATATCTAAGGAGTTGAAGTGGCCGATTCATCCATCACAAATGTTCAAGAGTAGAAAACGAAGATTTTTTATGTGAAGAGCTGGATTCTGCGTGGCCTCTTCTTGCGGGCGTAGGGAGCAAAGGCATTTCTAAAAAACTGAGTCCTGTCGCAGGCCATGCAAATTGCGGGCTATTACCCTCCAAGTTTATCTTGTTATTGTTGTCAGACGATGGGTAATCGCGCGATTATCCCCCCTTTCCTTTCTCTTCCCCCTCCTCTCCTCCCCCTGCCCACCCCACGTTGCGACCTCCACCGCAGTTCCGTCGCATAATAGCGGGTTGCTTCCAGAGTCCAGAGTGGTGAATTAGCCACCATCAAACAGTCACCGACCAGCAAAATGCTTCTCTCTTTGCCTCATCTTCCCACTCTACGAGTCAGTGACAATATATTTTAGGGAGCATTCATAAATTACGTAACGCCCCAGAGAGACGGGGTATGAGCCAGTCTAGTTTTTTTAAAAACCGGGAAAACCCGGAATTTTTTTGATTTTGTGAGGGGGGGGGGTGGTCAGGCCAGCGTTACGTAATTCGAAAGGGGGTGCCGGGCTGCGTTACGGGTGCGTTACAAGAGGGAGGGGGGGTCAAAAATGGGATAAAGTGCGTTACGCAATACTCGAAGAGGCCCTCAGAAGAATATTATTCACGAAGAAGATTTTTTAAAGCCAAAACGGAGTTCCCAGTTGCCTGAATTGGCAATTCTGCAATCTTTTCCACCAAATATTCCGAGCAAGTCGTGTTAGGTCTCAAATAAAATCTTCGCGCCAGCTATCACCTCTTCCCTTCTCGCCATCTGCGGGACCACGAGCGCCGGCTTTAGGGTAATATTTGGACGTATTTCGGTCAAACAGAACTATGTACATTCCGATGTGAGCCCTGTTATGCATATATCCTTATGGGTCTCAGGGCTCATGTCTTAATGCACATAGTTCCGTTCGATAGAAATTCGTCCATTTAGCATTCAACCTCGCGTTATGTCGGGAAAATGAGAATTTACTCAGAAAGTCAGCACTTTTATCTTCACTTTCATTCACAAATTTCCTCTCCCTCAATTCGGCATGAGTCGTCAACCGGAGCACCCCCTTGCCTTGAGTGAGTCACACCACTGGTGCCTCTCTCTTCTCTCGAGGCCAGGGGCCTTCTCGTTTTTCTCCTGGTTTTTTCTACAGCGCGGCGTTTTATTTCTGAGCGGGAGTTTTCGTGAATGAAGCCTAGCCGATGATTCAATAACTTCCAAAACTATCTTTTTATTGTTGGTTGTGTTACCCATCGAGAACCTGGCAGGGCTGAGTCAGCCGAGGTGCCGGGCTGAAGTGACACCCGGGCCCTCTGAAACCTTTTTTTTAATGGTTGAGGAACCGTTATTGTAACGGTTTATGCGGTATGAATAGAGGGAAACCTGAAACTCGGCGAGGTGATTCGATGGACGCCATATTTTGTGTCAGAACGGCATGCGATACATCGCATCAATTGGTTCCACTATTTCAGCCACTCGTCATTTTTCGCAAATTTTGAGATCGCAATTCTGTTGTCTGAAGACTAAAGCACTCACCAATTTTAACGAAGAAATTCAACGTAATAAAGGCTTGGTTTTTTTAGAGAGAAAATATCGCATTCGAGTGCAGTTTCGACATCAGTATCGAATGCGATGTTTTCTCTCTGAAAAAACCACGCCTTTATTACGTTGAATTTCTTTCTTAAAATCAGGGCCGGATTAAGGGGGTGGCCACATCGGCCGCGGCCAATGGTGACAAAATAGGGAGCGGCAAATTTTGCGATTTTTTTAAATGTAGGTATAAAAAAATTCGGGTTTAGAAAAAAAAATTACAAACGAGAAAAGGCGACAAAATCTCTAATTTTCTGAGAGTATAGTAATTTCTACTTTTGTCGTCTTTCAGTGATACAAGAGACAGCACCTTTAATTAGTCGAGTAAAGAAAGAAACCAAACACGCAATTGGCCTGGAACGGCGCGACTTACCTAGAGGGAAATGATGACAAGGACTTAAGATGAAAAGGAGAAGCCCTCGGCGCGGCGATCGGCATGTAACACATATTAGCGCCTACAAGACTGCACGAATACTTCACGCATTGCATCAAACACAGTTCGGTCATTGCGGACGGCGTGAAACGGATAGCGCCTACAAGAATGCATGGATACCTCACGCATTGCGGCAAACACAGTGCGATCAGCGCGAGACGCATAGCGCCTTCAAGGCTGCGTGAATACTTCAGGCATTGCGTCAAACACAGTTCGGTCTGCGAGGCGTGGCGAGGGAAGTTAAAATCATTAATCCACATTTATGTTTGTTCTTTCATAATTTTTTCGTTCATTTCTTATGAATAGAAGGCCTTGTCCACACAGACATAGGTTTACGAAACTTAACTTTCGCGCAAAGTTCCGTGAAATTTTGCTGGTAATGTTGACATGGCTTTACCAAAAAATGTGTTCAACACCAGTAAACGCGTCTTATGCACCCCTTCCCTGCTGGCAAGTTCATTTGATGGTTTTCATTGGTGTTTTAAAACGAATGAGAAGGGGGCGGCAAAATATTGGCGGCCCATGGGCGGCAAGTAGGTAAATCCGGCCCTGGTTAAAATTTGTGAGTGCTTTAGTCTCTTGACACCAGAATGGCGACCTCAAAATTCGAGAAGAATGTCGAGTAGCTGAAAAATGGAACCAATTGATTCGATATATCGCATGCCGTTTTGACACAAAATATGGCGTCCATCGAATCACCTCAACACTCTAAGCAACGCAAAGTGCAAAAGGAACATTGCTTAATTATGAAGCCTACCAAAACCGTTGTAGTGCGCGGTTTGGTTCAATTATAATCCACAGTATTTCTTTCATGACACCAATAGTGTCATAATTCAAGTTGAAAAACAATATTCCAGGTCGAAGTGTTCGGTGTTTTTGAGAAAAAAAGGTCATGTATTACCCATGAATCTCTTTAGATTAATCTGGAGATTTGATCTCTAAAATCCTTGACGTACAAATTTTTCCTTTTTTTTTAGATATTGTAGGCGAAAAATGAACCCTGTTTTATTTTCCATGACCCCAGAAAGTGGGCACCAGGCAGATCAGCCAATCGGAGAGGGTTCGTAAAAATAGGGAGTGCCGCTCGGCCCGCAATTCGAATTGCACAGTGCTCCGAATTATAGCCGATGGCAATTAAGCAACAGCCTGGCGATAAAGTGTATGCTAAACGTTACTAATTACGGATGCTAGGACTTAGTGAGTTTTTGGACTACCGCTCTCTTTTTGGGCCGCAGTATCTTGATTTAATTTGCGAGGAAAGCTCCGTTCTTTTGAAGGATGCCTGACATTCCTAAGATGTTGGAGCGCCTTCAATTTCGTATGATACTGTGCAATACCTCTGGTGTGAAATAGTTGCTTCAAGCGCTGCGGTACACTGCGGCGCGGCGCGGCGGGCGGGCGGGCAGCCAGCGCTGAACGTGCATTGGCGCCTACAAACCTAACAGGGATACTTCACGCATTGCGCAATGCGTGAAGTATCCCTGTCAGGTTTGTAGGCGCCGGTGCGCCGCCGCTCCGCTTTCAGTTAGGCTATTATATTTAATCTCGCGGAGTCAGCGTTTTTCAACTCAGGATTTGAAATGTTTGCACATCCTGTATGGATTATTCTCATTTTAATTGATGAAAAAAATATGTAGTAAAGGAAAACATACTGTGCGTTTCGTAAATATTACGGTGATTCCGTACAAACTTAAGGATTTACAAAGCACAAGAATTTCCACTCAATTTCTTATAGCCGATGGCGAAAAAGCAACAGCCAGGCGATAAAGTGTAAAGCCCGGCGATCGGGACTATAGCCCGGCTGTATTTTTTTTTATCGCTTCGTGTAGCGGTAGCCTGGCCGTATGCTTTTTTCCACTTTCTACAGCCAGCTATATGGTTTTCTATCGCCCTCTCCAGTCGGCTATAAGAACTCCTATGATATTTTGAAACGCAGCTCCTATCGGCAATTTTTAGCAGGGTGCTCATGGTTTCGCTTTAAGAAACCAGCGGAGGGTCTGTGTTTGTCTGGGGATTTTTTCCCAGTCGGAGGCTGATCGGAACGGAAACATTTGCCGGGCATGATGGAGGGGCAGGAGGTCTCAGCGCGGCGCGGAAATGGCTGGAATTTTCTGAGCGAGCGAACACAAAAGCGCTCGGAGATGCCAAGTTGGGCCGCGGCCGCGGGAGCGGGGAGCTCGGCGCTCGGCTCCGGCCACTGCTAACGTGGAAATGGAGTTATGCAGAATTTAAATTGCTCGGAAATGGGTCAAAAGAAGCTGAGAGGTGCCCCCCTCCCCCGCCGCTCCACCGCCCGTCTCCCGCGCTGCGCCTCCCGGCTACCCTACAATTATCACGAATTGAAGTCTTAATCAAAATTGTAAACTTAGCGCGGATTTCCCTGTCACGCACCGCACATCCGCCGTCGAGCACCACCGCCGATTCCGGGCTCATTCTTCAAATTCATAGACAAAGCTATAGCTGGAGTCCCTCTATACTGAGAGTCAAGACAATGTGAATCCATTTCTGATTGGTTCCCGTATTTTAGGCCTTCACAGTGTCACAAACGGGAATGAAGATTACATTTTCACCGATTGCAAAGATTATAATCTGGAATGGACCAGGGCATTGCGGGTTCGGCAAGGAACAAACGGAATGAGAGAAGGAACGGAGAAAGGAATTTGAGAATGCGCCGATCAAAGATTACAAAAAACGTTCAATTTCTGTAATCTTTATTCCCGTTTGTGACTCCATGAGGGGGTGTTGTCTTGACTCTCAGTTTAAAGGGACTCGAGCTATAGCTAGAGAGTTAAGATAACACCCCCTCATGGAGTCACAAACGGGAATGAAGATTACACAAATTTAAAGTTTTTCGTCATCTTTGATCTGCCCACACTCAAATTCCTTTTTCCGTTCCTTCTCTCATTCCGTTTGTTCCTTGTCCAACCCGTAACTCCTCGATCTATTCCAGATTATATTTGCAATTGGTGAAAATGTAATCTTTATTCCCGTTTGTGACACTGTGGAGGCCTAAAATGTGGGAACCAATCAGAAATGGATTCACATTGTCTTAACTCTCAGTATAAAGGGACTCTAGCTATAGCCAAGGAGGACAAAAGGGATATGGAGGGATCCGATCGGTGGAAGCGGGTGATTGCAATGGACATGGGAGGTAGGTAACAGACTAACTAACGGCAACTCACGGTAGACCCTATAGTTAGTCCATCATTTACCCCTTTAGGCTACCTATAAGAACCACCCGTTTAAACGCTCCATACTTCCAATGCCCTCTGTGTCTATAGCTTTGTCTATCAATTCAAAAACTATATAGCCCGCTGAACTCCTCCGTTTTCTTTGTGCGTATTGTCGAGCAACTCACGATGGGGTTGGCGATTTTAGAGAAAAACAGCGATTTCAGTGAATGCTTCCGTTGTGTCGGTCTCAGAATCAGGGGTCAGAGATGCTAGGGTATAAAAGAACAACTTAATTTGGGGAAAAAGCTGCTGCTAGGGTGCTGTAGCACCCCAGAAATTCTGGTGATCGGCTCAGAAGGCCCCGGCAGGTTTCTTGTAGGGGTCCATAAAACTTGGAAAACCCACATAAAGGAGGACTTGAGGTTAATCATAGGCCTTGTCTCTACGGGCCGTTTCACGGGATTTGTCCCATGGAAAAATCCCACTTACGAAGTTTGGAAAAATATTGAGTTAATCAATATTAAGTGTAATTATTATTTTAATCCCGGTTAAATACTCGGCTTTAACTAATTTATCTTCCCGCACAAATTAGTCGCAGGGCCGTATGAGTCTCGTCCCGTGGAGAGGGTAACTGGGAAAAATCCCAGAAGTTTCATTCCTACGATTCGAACTTGAGACGAATCCCTTGGAAACGTCCCGTGGAGACAAGGCCACCGGGAGCCCCAGCCGAGGGGAAGGGGCCCCGAAAATGCATGAGCACCCAAAGAATTTTCGAGCCGGACCGACGTTGCTCAGGCTCAGAATCGTGTTCGGATGCTTGATTCTTGTTGATTCAGCTCATAGAGTACATAGAGTCGTAATATAATTGGAAGAGCTGACGCCACTTTTAAGCATTTTCCATGTCCCGAATTCCGAGACTCCTGTGTGACGCCGCGCGCCGGGTCACTTTTTCGATACATAATCGATTGTTTGCGATACACGGGTACCCGGCCATCCGATGACAACAACAACAACAACAACAAAGGAGATAGGAATTACCACGTATTCCACACCGCCATTTTGGATCGAAAATGTATCGAAAAAGCGACCCGAACTCGGCGCACACCGGGCTCGGAATTCGTCGAGCAGAACATGGCGCCAGCTCTCCCATTTACATTACGACTCTATGTACTCTATGATTCAGCTGAAAATAATAGGATATGTCCAAGTAGGAACTCTCTGCGTTCAGCATCAACCGAGATATGCATCAACCGAGATATCGCGCTTTGAAAAATTCGGCTGATGACCTCATCCACCGGGGTTGTGCCACCCTTGCTTTCTTCCACCTTGCTTTTTTCAGTCAGGAACATACACATTTCCATTGGTTTCTCAACGTCGAACTCTGACGTCATACAGTCAACATTTTTCCGCGCTCTCTATCCTCTCCCACCTCCTCCTCCCCCCCCCCCCCCCCGCAAAAATAATGGGCCTAATGAAACCGAGTCAGGTAGGTAAGCAGAAAGGCATTAAGGAGGTGGGCACATCTGAAAATCTTCTATATTTTTTTTTTTTTTTTTTTTTTTTTTTTTTTTTTTTTTTTTATATTTAAAAGCCATTCCGAAAATTAGCCCAATAGTTAGGTCCTTTCTGCCAAACTCACAATCAGTCACTTCAGTATAGATGTACGAAATTTTTCACAGTTCGATCAAATCTTGTGAGGCTTTAATACAGGATAATATAGACAGGATACATGGTATTTAAGCCTTGTTTTCTTCTTTTTCAAGGATATGCAAAATAATCAAATTTATTAAAATCCGTCCTTCGCTTTATTTGACCTATTTTTCATTAATATAATAAGCTCTTGGAGGTCCTAAATTTTCATTTTTTTGTCACAGATCGTTCTACCGGGCCGAATTCTCCGATTTTTGCGGCATTCTATTTGTGATGGTGGTTTTTTAATGAGCCCGATCTCTTTAGATTTCGGAAATATGGCCCAGGTGTCTTTATATACCGTGATGAAGTTGTGAATTCGTTCGATCTAAGGATTTATGGGGCCGATTTTAATGATTTTTGAGGCTAACGCGCTAACGACAGGAGATATTCCCTAAATGAGCCCGTTATATCAAAATTAATTTATGGGGGCCCGCAAAGCGAGCTTTAAAGAGCGCTAAACGCCCTGTGGTTCATAGAATTAAAATATAAGAACTGGGTGACTCAAAACAAATAATGAATAAAGATGTTGGCCTCAAATTCAAGTTTCCCATTCAAGAAGAATCAAGGAACAGAACCAGTTTGACATTGTCTCAATCCTTTTTTCCCTCGTTTTCTTTTCATTCATCTTAATTTTGAAATAGAGAGGCGGACCTTGATAAATCGACAAAAATTCGAACGAGAGTTTAAGATTCAGTTCATTATATGGTTGCGCAATTTAAGCGGCCAAGAAGTCGTTTTAACTCAATCTTGTCACTTGCTCAACATGGGCATTTCTGCGTTGGTCCTTTTTCCTTTTATTTGTTTAATTCCCCTGTAACTTGACACGTTGACCGAAACTGATTTTATAGCCCGCAGGTATAAGATTCATGATTTTCCTAGCAAAATTAACCGTTTCCCTTGAAATGAACATACAATTACACTGTCGTTCATGTTTTGTCCAAAAATATGTATTTTTCTCGAGAATTTATTGAAACTGGGGGAAAATTGTTTCCTTTTGGAAGCGTTGCCCGTTTTCTTGGTTCTTCGCTGAATGCAGTTCACATCTGCCTGCAATTTCGCACCTCTGCGATGATTCCGTAAGACAACACCGCATAGTCTGGTGCCAAAATTTCGACTGCCAGACGGTATCGCCCTCCCTGGCAGCGTTGCCTCATCTTTATTTTCCCCCCGTTTCGATGAATTCTAACGTGATCGGTGCGGTGGCAACTTTTTGCACTATGACCGTTGCTCTAGCAATAAATACTTCAGATCTTGCAGCTAGCAGACAACGCCTGTTGCGAGTAGACTTGACAGTTGCGTTCAACGTTCTCTGCTCCCTCGATGGAGGGTAGGAGAAAGAAAAGGGGTGGCCATCGGTCCTTCGATTCTTTGCCATGTTGCCATTTTAACGAGCAGTCGTCCAAATATTTTCATTAAATTCTAATGTCTATTGTTGAATGTTAAGCTAAATCATATATCGACGGTGAAACTACCAAACCACGTATCTCGGTTTGCGACGTTGCAGACTTCCTGTCATTCTTTATTTTTTAAATGAAAAACTTCTTAAAGTCCAGTCTTGAAAATTTCTGTGATTTTTCCTCTTCGTGCGGAAAAAATTCTGTGAAAATTTCAAGGAATGATATTGATTTGGTCTACTTCAAAAAAATAAAATGTGAGCGTAGATTTTTAAACACCGCAAACGAGATACGTGGTTTGGTAGTTTCACCGTCGATATTTGAATACTCACACAGAAAAATAGAAAGTGTTCTGCTAAATCATATATTTGAATACTCACACAGAAAAATAGAAAGTGTTCTATCACAATTTTAGAGAATTGAAAGTTCTCGAAACCAAAATAGATCCTCCCCCCCCCCTCTCCGTCTTGGTTATAGTTAGTAAGCACCATTCGACTCAAGCGATATCACATATTAAAGTACCATTCTACAACTTGCCAACTTCTCTCTCGTATTTAAATTTTAATAGAAAAAACAACTAAATCGGCCCGAAACATTTATAAAGAAACAACTTAAAACGGGACTAAGGCCGCAAATAATAAACATAAAATAAAATAAAAAACCCGGGACGTTTCGCAGGGATCACACCCGCATTTTCAACCGGCAAAAACAAGAAAATTATAAGAAGGACACTATGAGCCTCACCGTTGTTATTGCGAAACGTCCCAGGTTTTTTATTTTATTTTATGTTTATTATTTGCGGCCTTAGTCCCGTTTTAAGTTGTTTCTTTTTAAATTTTAATTAATGTATACAATCCTCTTTCCGGCAACAGAATTGCTGGGAAATCAAGTCCTTTCACATTCGTGGAACTTTTTGAGATCTTTTCTCGCCTTACAAAGAGTACTTTAACCAAATTATTTGATTAGTAAGTTTGCTTTAAAAAAAAGTAAATCCATTTGAAATAAGATGTTTTGTAAAACACAGTAGTGGTATAATACCAATGGTATTATATTATAACTCTCTGTTATAAAGGAGAGCCGTTGATACGTTTAATGAACAGTAAAATAATGAAGTACGAATAAGGCCCAGTCCGTTTAACTGAGCGTCTATTATCAGTTTGGTTCGGTGGGAGGATTCAGTCACATTTATTGAAATTTCAGTTTTACGAACCGAAGTTTGGTTTGACAAACCGAATGGTTTAACACTTAGATGCCAAAGCTGGGTCAAACTAATCCTACCCTTGCTAAAAACACGTGATCCGGTAGTGTGGAGCCGGTGCACACAAGCCTTACATGTGGTGCTACAAGTACGACGTAAAAAAATAATCAACATTCAATTGAAAAAAAGAAAAACATAGCGTGTAAGGGAATTCTGTTTGACAAGTTTTACCTTTAGAAATCCCAAGCCGAGTCAAATTGACCCGACTGTCTCCTCTGCAGGAGATATGAGACCGGTACTTACGAGCTTTACATCAAGTTGAAAAACAAAAAGGAGAAAGATCTTGAGTATCAACGCAGCCGAAGATAGGAGGGTCTCGGTTTTTTAACTTTTCGCCCAAATCTGAGAGACAACTCGCTAGCAGCATAGCACGGAGCATTGTTCGGCGCCATCGCGCCTTCAATTTTGCAGATGCAACACGGACATCCATCGAGTACGAATAGTTGTATCTCTGCGCCGTCGTCAATGCGCGTCCTTTCCCGCACGCTATTTTCATATTGTGTTGATTCCGTTTATCTTATTGTGGTGGTGCTTAAAAGGCTACGTGAGCAATACAACCTAACATAGGGAAGACGTAATCAGGCCTTGCTTGTTCAACTCTTCTCCCGAATCTTGAGTGTCATCTCACTGAGAGCGGAGCGTTGAGATTTTACGCCTCTCGCCATCGCACCTTTAACTTTGCTCATGCAGCATAGACTCCATAAAGCACCAATTTTTTGTATCTCTTCGTTAAGGTGTCTCTTACTCTCAAAATTTGAGAAATGTCAAAGTTAAGTTTGCTCCAAATGTGCTATGATATGTCCTAATCTGTAATCACATAAAGAAAAAAAACCCGTTTTTCTGGTCCTAAGGCCTCCATGGAATCACAGAAAAAAAAATTCCGACCGTAAAAGCCATAATAACGGACTATATAGACATACCTTTTATTGTTTATTTATTTATTTATTTATTTATTTATGTATCTATTTATCTATTTATTTATTTATTTATTTATTTATTTATTTATTTATTTATTTAATTATTTTCGTACATTAAAGCCCCATTATTGGAGCTATGGCACAAGTCAAAGAACACCAGGAATTACAATATTCAATAATTAAAACTATAAATCATAATTGCAAAATGTCAAATTAAGTGGTGGTTGGTAGAATGCTATTCATCGGCTGAAGTCAGAAATTCGTTCATATCATAAAATGCGTTGGTTGAGAGGAGATTTCTAAGTAAATTGAAGAATTTCTTTACTTCACCATCGCGGAGTTGTTGTTTGATGCTCCAGGGCGAGGCATTTATAATTTGGATAGCCGAAAATTTGCAATCTCGTTCAGAATTTTCAGTCGAACTCTTATGTTTTTGATATCTCTATGCCTGCTGTTGTAATGATGAGACGGTAGAGGATCGGAGATCATACCATCCGCGTCCCGGGCTCCGAGGCCGAAAGTTCCGGGCGTAGCACCCGGAGCAATCGAAGCTGAGGTTCCAGCACCCGGAAGTTCCGGCCTCTGAGCCCGGAACGGACGCTATGTCTGTATGGCCCGTGACTTTTTTCAGTGATGTGGAGGGACGTCATGTCCATACTCTCTCGATCAGGGACGGACTGGCCGGGGTGGCGATGGGGCGATCGCCCCACTTTCATCGGCCAAAAGGGGCCCCCGGGGCCCCTTTTGGCCGATTTGAAGGGCCGTATTTCGCCGTTTCGAAGAAGCGCCCGAGGGCTTTTTCGGTTCGTCCTCGAGAAAGGGCCCCGAGACTCCTGAGAGGACAGGACACTTTATTGCCGATTCGGAGAGCGCCCTGAAGGAGCTTTTTTATGCCGTATCTAAGGGCGTTGCATTTTGAGAGCCCTTTTTTCTGATTCGAATAAGTCCAAAGGGGTCCTTTTTTGTCATTTCGGAAGAGCCCTGAAGGACTCATTTATTGCCGATTCGAAGAAGACTCGATGGAGCCTTTTTTTGCCGCTTCTAAGGACCTTAAAAGAGCCCCTTTATCTGATTCGAAGGAGTCCTTTTTTGCCGTTTCCAAGGGACCATTTATTGCCGATTTGAAGAGGCCTTGATGCGGTTTTATACCGCCTCTAAGGACCTTCAAGGCACCTGGCTCTTTATCGCCGATTCGACAAAAGGGTCCTTTTTGCCGGGGGCCCTTTGGTACTGATTCAGAGAGGCCTCGAGGGCGCATTTCTATGCAATTTTGAACTTTGGAGGCCCCTAGTAGGGAACCTTTCCTACCTTCCTCAAGGGATTTCGTAGGGGCCTTCGGCGATTTTTCCCCCCTTTAGCGAAATCCATAATGGGGGCTGTCCATATAATACGTAACGCAGTTTTTCCGATTTTTTTACCCCCATCCCCCCTCCGTAACGCATCGTAACGCAAGCTCGAACCATCCCCCCCTCAAAAAAAATAAATAAATACGTAACACAAGCCTCGCCCCTCCCCCCTATTTAATTAACACAATAATTTTCAAAGTGTCAGATTTTTGTCAATTTTTTTGTTTTGTTATTTATTTTATTTTCATTTTTATTTTTATTTCGATGGCTAAATTCTGAAAACACGTATCTCGGAATCCGCATCATTAACTCATGAACCCTGAGACTCATAAGGATACACGCAAAACATGAGCATCCTTACGAGTCTCAGGGTTCATGATGCGGATTCCGAGTTACGTGTTTTCAGAATTTAACCATCGATTTATTCATTCATTACGCGTCATTTAACTAGTAAACGGCACTGATTTTTCTATGAGCAGAGCGAAGAAAGGATCCAATAAAACGTTCAAAAAAAATTAAGACAGTTGTCAATTTTGGCGGCTAAAAAGTACATTTAAAAAAAACAAACGAACAAAAAAATCCGAACTGTGTTTTTCAGAATGTGTTCTTTTTAGACTGTCACTATTACTATTCTACTTGATTCTATGTATCTTCTGTATACTAATTTAGCTTTGGCACAATTTTTCGTTGGAAGAGGAAAATAAAAGTTGAATTCCAAGTATACAACGGATTCTCATTTTTTCATCCAGTTTAAGAAAATATACTAAGTTTTGCATTTCTGGTCTCTTTTTGGATAATGTTTCAAAAATAATATTAAAGAATAGGGTCTAAAATAGCGTAAAATTCATTCTAAAAGGGCCTAATTTTCAAAATTTTCCGGGGGAGGGCCCCCGGACCCCCCTTCTACTGGGGGGCCCCCCAGACCCCCCTAGGGGCCCGCCCCATACTTAATTTAGGGCCAGTCCGCCCCTGCTCTCGATCATGTTACTCTACTTGGGATGGTGCTCTTGGAGCAGTGCGTGCGTGACTATATCCGGTAGGCGTTCGGTAGGAGTGTTAACTTTAGGGGGGGGGGGGGGGGTCAGAAAGGTTCACTCCCCTTCCTTACAGGGGGGTTCGGGGGGCCTCCCCCGGAAACGTTTGAAAAATGAAGCCGCAAGAACACGATTTTAACCCTTTCTGGTGAAAATTGTGCCGGTAATTTGTCATTGAAATTTTGTTCTTTTTACCGATCGTTTTCCTGTAATTTATTTTGTTAAATTATAACGTATTTTCGCAACATGCACATGCAGAGAGAGGTGGGAGAGGGAGACTGGGAGATGCGGCCCGCAGGCGCAGGGGGGAAGCGGAGGGCGAATCGCGGCATAGAGGAAATTCGGCGGTTCGCAAACCCCTGCGGACCACTGCTATGGGAAATAGCTGGACTGATGAGCGGCTCTCCTCTCTCGTTCTTTTCCCCTCCCTTTTCTCTCTGCTGTGTTCCCTCCGTGAGCGCGGTCCGCACTCGTCTCCAAACCCAATGCTCACGCTCCGCTCTGCTTCGCGCGCCGGTGCCTCTCCTCTCTCGTGTACCCTTTGCCCCTTCATCATTGCACCCAGGTTCTCTCTCCTCACCGTACGCAGATCATCCAGGTTCGGTGGCCGGTGCGGACCACGCGTCACAGGATTTCCTCTCTCCGCCGCGCCACATGCCGCTGTCGGATGCCAAGCGCCCGATACTTATTTGCGATCTACTATTCTGTATTCTGTATTGCTTCCCACATTCTTAGCCATAATTTATTAATTGTTTCAAAATATTTTAGGGTGTTCGGCGAACACTGCGAACCTATGGACGCCACGCCACTGCTTGGAAGCTCCAAGTGTGGGTAAGTTTTTTTTCTGGAAAGTGTTGAAAGGTGTGTTGATTTGTTGCAGGGACTGAAGATCCGGAAACAGCGGAGCACGGGCGACCTGGAAAAGCGGGGGACTTCCGGCGGAAGTATCCGGAGCACCGGTTCCAGCGCCTCGTGGGTCAGCACCGAGTCCTCTCATTCGGGAGTCACCGCCGGTTCTCTTCACACCGACTCCAACGCCAGCTTCGTCGTCGAGGTAATTTTTACAAATCCTCTATCTTCACGCTGCCCCGCTCGCAAACAGGGTGTCTGCCGGGTCCCCGAAAGTCCATATGTCCCCGATTATCCCCGATATCCCCGAAAGTTCCCAATTTTCTTGTTCAGGTCGCCAAAAAATGACAAAAATCGGCCTAAACACCGGCATTTTCAAATGGACGTATTTCTACCAAACAGACCTATGTGGAGGTGAAAAATATGAGGTGTGCTCGTTAGTTTTCTGGCCGTAAGAGTGAATGAGAATAATAAAGCGCCAGTGACGTCAGCGGCGACGCTGGAGACTCCGAGCCGCGGATCCGCATCTTTAACTCATGAGCCCTGTGCACAAGGCTCTCTTGCCATGCCCGTGGCTCATGAGATCCGCATTCAGTTGGCACGTAGGTCTGTTCGATAGAATGTAAAATCCCGCTTTTCCAATTCTACAAAAGGAATCACGCCCACTTTAACATTGCTTCTTATGCAGCTTTCTAGAGCACACCCCATATTTCTCACCTCCACGTAGATCTGTTTGGTAGAAATACGTCCAAATATTCCCGCCAGCCGCGGCGGCGGGGTATAACTATGAATGAAGAAACTGAAGTGTCGCTTGGTTTTTCGTGTGTTTTCGTCGGTTCAACATGACTTGTAAAATTAGTCGAATAAAATACCTACTCCTTTTAACGCTCTAACTAGCTCCCTTTCGCTTACTATTTCGGGGGAAAAGTCCCTGATTTTCTTTAAAAAATCCCAGAAAGCCCCCAAGCAAAGAGCCCCTGGCAAAGAGCAGGGGTCTACTAGTCCGCAATTTCCGGAAACTCCGAAAAATGTACTGTTTCCTAAGGGCGGTCCGCAAGTACCGAAAAAGTGCGAAAATCCGCAAGAAGGTCCGGAATTTTTCCCTTCCCACCACGCGTGTTTTTTAATAAAGCCTGGAAAGTATGCAACCCCCTGCGCGTTGATTTCAGAGTAGTATTTGCATGCAAGATCGCGATTGTCCAGTCAGTTAATCTTCGAGCCACCGATGAAACTTTGTGTTTACGTCATTTTTGTCGCAATTCGAGCAAGCATTTCAAATTTTCGAAAGTCTTCGAATTTCTTCAGATGGAGCTACTGGAAAGGTACTGAATTTTTCTGTTGAGGAGGTAGGTACCAAATTTTTTGGGAATGTGCTGAAAATGCTGAAATTGATCAGTTTTTCATTTCGGATCTTTGGGGAAGCAATATATAATATCGTGGGTGATTAGAAAAAAAGAGTATCGATCCATGAGTTAATAAAAATACAATAAACCAAGCTCAAGTCCAGGGTCATATTAATGTTTCGTCGAAAATGGGGTTGAAGTGTCCTCTTTTTCAGACTTAAGGTAAGTCCAAGATCTTGTATTTCATCCCTGGAAAGCGACCGCTGCGCTGCCAGACTAGAGGATGTTCGAACGGATAGTTCGAAGAAAGACACAAAAGCTTCAAAGAACCCACAGTTTTTTCGATATCCTTCGAGTAGTCCATCGCCGTCGCTGTCCGTGTCGTCTCAAGCAGGATGCTATGTATTGATAGATCTGCCATTTAAACCTATGGAAAATAATCGATAAACAATATATCGATAATAGTCGATTCTTTACTAAATTTTTAAATAAAGAAAAATCGAGAATCGATCATTAACGCCTCGCCATGGATCGAGACCGTGCGTTGGAAACAAGTTCTCCTGGACGTCTCTTTTTCCTGCGTATCGCTCTCAACTTTCAAACTTGGAGATTATATTTGCGGCAAATACCCTCTTCTCACACTCCTCTCCTCCCCGCAACGCCCTCTCGATTGATATCATAGATAAATACGCAGCGAAACCCCAAGTTTTCCGCGAACCACTCGTAGAATCATATTACGAATCTCATGGCTGATATGTATGTACTGGGTTGATGTAATAAAGCTTATATATATGATGTCGCCATCGGTTCGAGAGCCACTTTGTCGAGAGGAGAGAGACGTGGAAAAATAATACCCTTTCTCGTAAGTAAATTAAATTTCCAGGAATAATTGTACCTCTATCTCTGTCTGATAGAGTCTATCATCGTCTTCGTTTCCAGGGGCGACCATTCGCATTCGACCTTAATTTACTAAGCCGCCACGTTATGATTATTCTTTTCCCTGTAAGTATAGATTTTTATCCTGCACGCTCGAACGAAATCTCGCATTTTTATCAAACCTCTATACTTGCAGGGCGTTCCAGGATTAACGGACAGTAGTTTGTCTTTCGATTCTTTAGGTCAAAATAAGACTTTTTCGTAGTGTAAAATGTTGTTCTGAAATTGCCTGTTTTTGGAGCTACGATCTTAAAATTTTACTTCTCCTTCACAACCACATAAATTTGATTCTATTCATCCTCAATTGTACTTTTCGTTTGTGGGCTTCCAATTCGGAGTCTAACTCTTGCAGGGGGCTTAGAATTTTTATCTATAGTTTTTTTGCCACTCAGGGTCTATCTGAAATGATGATGGACTCAATTTAATCTGGAAACTGATTCCACCACTCGGACGAGTTAAGTCGATAAGAGCAAAATATAATAAGGTATAAATATAATAAAAATATAAACAAAGTATAAGAGGTCGGCTTCCTACGGTTTAGTGGTTGTAGCGCTAGTTCTATGGTCGGAAGGTCCCGGGTTCGATTCCCGGTCAGGCGACCCTAGTTTGATGGTCTCAAACAATGTTTCCCTGGGACTGGTTCAGTAGGGACGGAGGGAGGATGGGGAGCGCAGGATTAGCCCTTGTGGGCTACTTGAAGTAGAAGTAAAAAAAAAAAAAAAAAAAAAAAAAAAAGCGAATTGCTTTAAGAGGGCTTCAAAAAATGAGCTATCGTTGATTTAAGTTTTTCAAAATTGCCCTCTTAAAGGTATGGGGAAAATTGCAAGGATATAGAATGCCCCACATCCTTGTCCATCGCAAATGACGCTCCTGCGAACCCGAAATTCCAATTCCTCGGAATTTCTTGAAAAATCAAACGACGCACGTTACTCAGTCCCACGGAAATAATTCCAAATTTCAGTTGAGGCCGCAATGAAGGTTACCTACGTTCAGCCGAAAGTCCCCCTCAATGAGCAAATTTTCGCGAGTGGATTTGGTTCAAGTTTATAACTTTCTGCTAACCTGTTGCAACAAAATATATATCTTCGTTACAACAAAACGAAATTCCCTCCGGGCGACGCACACTGTGGTATTGGACCTGAAAGCTGGCCAAAACTATTTATCACCAGATATCGCCGAGTTTTAAAAATATTTTACAATCAGTACTTCTTCTTAAGTGATAATATGCACAATTTAACCACCTAACACATCATATGACAATTTGCGGAGAGTTTAAAGAGGGTGCAAGAAGCCCTCCAAAAAGCCTTTAAAAGGACGCAAAGTATCTAACTAAAGCGGTGCATTTAGACGAGTTTCTCCTTCACCTATGGTCTACTTTTCGAAATAAGGACTTTCTATTACCTCATTAATGGTTTTTTTTTAAAACAGCGTAAGTCACTTCAAAATTTTTGACAAAACAGCCGATCTCTCACATTGAGGAGTAATTGTACATTTCTCAAAAAAATTAATATGAATCATTCTAGATATTAGATTTTTGACAGTTTTGAATCAAAATTAGTCCTAATATGAAAGTGCCGGGACCTCCATATGATGATTTGAGGATAAATTATAAGATGAAAATGAGTTTTATCATAATAAGAACCATTGTAAGGACAGAAAGCACCTGTGAAAAAGATTCATTTTGATGGGTTCCTTCCTAACCCATGGTCCCACATCTCAAAGTGAGGCACTTCACTAAGAAATTTGTAAGAAAACCACATATCTCACTTTTACGAGGCTTCAAATGTGCCTCACAGCGTAATTTCATGGTGCCAGAGGGCCACTTTTAAAGCCCCATCCCCGGGGCCGCATGGACTCAAATTTGTCTGTCAAAGTAAATCATGGCATAAATATGTCTATACTCAAGGATAATGCACGAAGAGATTGTTAGATAACGGATTAAACACTTTTGCAAGACTTTAAAGTGACCCTCCCATCCGCTTTCAAATTATTTTTTTTAATCCCTCTTTCGAGGGCGTAGGGGCCAAAAAAACAGGTTGGGTGACCAAACATCACCCAATTGGTACTAAATGGGTCAGAGCTGTTGGAAAAATACAATTTCAGTCGTCATATCGACATAATTTTTCCCATTCATTTTTGTGAAAATCGCTCAAAAGTCCATCTTTAAAGTCAAAAATTTCAATTTCCTCAGTTTTCCTCAGTCTGTCACCCTGAATCCTGAAAATACCCACTTCGGACTATAACATCCCGCCTCAAACTGCTTGAGAACAGTTGAGAGAAAAAAGATATCGGCCTCTGAATTTCGAAAAAAACGTTTACTTTTACATCACTTTTCAACCTCCTGTGAAAATCACTAAAAAAAGAAATTTCGAAAATACTGTGGTTAGTTGTGTAGAATATACCCCTAAGAATGTGTTGCATATCGCCGAACTTCCCTCCTATGATCGCACAGTTGAAGTAAACTGATCGACGAGTAGCGCGCCGAAACATATCAAAATAATCGCTGAGAAATAGGTAACTTCGTGGTCTCTTCGCGGGAAATTGAGCCACTCGAAAAATGGTACATACATGTCTACCAGGGTAAAAAACAGTGTAGATTTCGAATATCACATTGGTTTTCCACTAAAAAAAAATTTAAAATTGAGGTTTTGGCCAGGTTTTTCGGTCAAATACCACAGTGTGCGACGATGCGCCTACAACATTTAGTTTTCATGCTGGTAGCATTGACGACCGCATCCAAAATTCTCGACCCACCCCGGCAGGGCCGGATTTACCTACTTGCCGCCCCTTCTCATTCGTTTGGAAACATCGATACAAACCATCAAGTGAACGAGCCGGAGGAGGAGGGGTGCATAAGACGTGTTTACTCCTGTTGGGCATATTTTTTGTGAAAGCCCTGTCAAGACTAGCAAAAGTTCACGGAACTTTGCGCGAAAATTAAGTTCCGTTTTATCTCTGTGTAGACAAGGCCTTTCATTTATAAGAAATGAACGAAAAAATTATGAAAGAATGAACATGAATGTGGTTTAATGATTTTAATTTCCACCACCGCGCCAACCGCACTCGCACTGTATTTGGCGCAATGCGTGAAGTATCCCTCCAGTCTTGTAGGCGCCATGCGTTTCACGCCGACCGCTGCTGACCACTCTACGTTTGACGCAGTGCGTGAAGTATTCATGAAGTCTTGTAGGCGCTAATATGTGTTTTATGCTGACCGGCGCGCGGCGCGCCGAGGGCTTCTCCTTTCCATCTCAAGTCCTCGTTATCATTGCTCTCTGCGCCGCGCCGCTCCAGGCCAAACTGCGTGTTTGGCTTCTCTCTCAACTAGTCTAATGAAAGGCGCTGTCTCTTGTGTCGCCGAAAAACGAACAAATTAAAAATTACTATACTTTAACTCTCAGGAAATGAGAGATTTTTTCGCCTTTTCTAGTTCCTAATTTTTTTTCTGAATCAGATTTTTATCTTGATACACACAGATATCTATGCACAGATAGGGAGCGAATACATTTTTGCAGCGTTGCCGTCATTGCAGCCCGAGAGTTCCCGATCAAAGCTTCGGTCTAAGTTTGTTAGTAAAATGTAAGTTTTTTTAAAGAAAATTTGACATTATTTCTAGGACTCGGCTACACTCGGAATACTAATATATTGAGTGCTACTACCTTTGAGACATTGTATTAGAATGTTGGCTGATTTTGGTTTGATTCTGTTTTGAGGACGAGCACCTGGACGCGAGCGTGACGGAGACGTACATGGGGGAGTGGAAGAACGACAAGCGGACGGGGTTCGGGATCAGCGAGCGCTCGGACGGACTCCGCTACGAGGGCGAGTGGTTCGGGAACAAGAAGTACGGCTACGGCGTGACGACCCTCCGCGACGGGACCAAGGAGGAGGGCAAGTACAAGAACAACGTCCTCATCACCTCGCACAAGAAGCGGCACCTCTTCCTCATCCGCTCGGCCAAGTTCCGCGAGCGCATCGACTCCGCCGTCAACGCCGCCCAACGAGCCTCCAAGATCGCCCTCCAGAAGGCCGACATCGCCATCTCCAGGTAAATCCATCATCGCCATCATTCCTCCACGCCTCCAGAAAAGCCTCCATCCCCCGATCCCAGACATGGAATAATAGCTGCCAGAAAGCTAACTGCCAGATCCTCCCGTAAGATCGCGTACAGTCACTTTTTCCAAGCCGACTTTCCTCTTTTTCCCCGCAAAATTTGAAACCGTGGGCTGAGCGGGGGTCGCGGGGATTTCAAGAATCGGAGCAAAGATCACCGACTGCTGCCCTTCTGGTAGCTATTATTCTATGTCGCAGACCGACTGTGGAGCAAATGTCGAGGTACCTGAAAAGGGCTCCAAGTACCAAATGCCAATACATCTGGAAAGAGGAAAAATGTGAAGGCAAAACAGAAACAAGGGACCCTCAACTGGTATCTCGGCAATGCTGGAAGCTTTTGCTTTCGGGACTTGAACATTCAACTGTTGACCTACCTACTAGTTGGATGGGTAACAACGTGTTGGGAGTTTCTTTTTGCAAACAAACCAAAGTTTGAGGAACTTGTTCGCCTCATGACGTCACCCGAAGTTCATCATCCACCTAGTAGGTAAGATGACTGTTGCTCCCCTAGAATTGGATGTATTTCTATCAAACGGAACTAAGCGCCAAAGGGGGAGGGGAGGGAGAGGGGAGCTTGGATTGGCGGGTGTTGCGGAACGCGGTGCTCGTTCCGTCCCATGCTCGCAATGCTTTTCCATGGCGCTTAAATCCGTTTGACACAACGCGCTATCCGGGATTCTAAAATCCTCAAAAGGAACTCAATTGGCGCTTAGTTATGTTTAACAGAAATACGTCCAATTGTCCGCAAGAAAGGGTCGAATCCCCGAAAGGGAAAGTCTCCCACCTGTCGCCTAGAGGCCAGTGTCTCTGAGGCAGAAGCACAGACTCATGGCAGAAAGCATTAACCTGTATAGCATAAACCGCTTTTGGCGAAGAAATTAAACTGTAACGCGCTCTCTTTTGCGAAGAAAATAGCTGAGCTCACCCTTTTCTGCTTAAGAAGTAGTGAGGCGCGCTCTTTCATGCGAGGGGAACGGTGAAGCGCGCAAGACATATTCAATATTTAGACAGCGACAGCAAGGTAAAGGCAACCTCGAAAAATGCGATGACTGCCTCCAAAAATGTGATTGCAAAGAACTTTCCGCACCCCTGAATATTCAACCCTGCATTCTGGAGGGTATGGATTCGATCGAAAAATATAAACGTGATTCGATCAACTCACGGCTTTTTCGATCGATTCATGGATTTGTCGATCAATCCACGGTTTTGTCGATTAATTCACGGCGTTCGACCGAATCACGTCGATCGATTCTTGTTTTTATTTTCTGGTCGATTCGTATCGGTCGAATCTATACGTTTTAAGAGGTGATTTAAGAATTGGCTAGCATAAATCTTAATAAATAAAGTGCCTGATAAAAGGGTTAAATTGAGTGGGTTGAAGTAATGGCGCTTCCCAACTTCGGATACCACATTACCAGGATTCCTTCTTCAATTATGTTCATTGGAAGTCAGCCATGCAACCTCTTACTGGTTGTCTTGGCTCCCCTGGCATTTGAGCAGGCCGTTAATATATCCTCTAAAAAATGTAAAAAATAGGGGTTAATAATAAGGTATAATACGTAGTTAAAGTAGGGCATCAAAATTAGGGTTGGTTCCTCATAAAAGAGTGGGTGCACCAAGTTTAAAAGCTACAAAAATCACCGCACAAGGCTTTATTTAACTCTAAAGCTGTTTAGTCGGTGCTTTAAATTTTTCCGGAGAATTTTCCGGGTTTTTTTTGTTCCCCTGCCCCTCACTAAAGCCGTTTAGTAGTGCTTTAAATTTTCTTGGAGAATTTATCGTTTGCATACCTAATGCAGTTCTAATAAACTCTTCATTAAGTAATATGTGCAAAAATGCACCTGTCAGTCGGCACAAAGCCTAGCTGTTGATTCATTGTAATTCCAGAGAATTCTGCCAAAATTGCCTTTCAAAAAGAGATTTCAATGGTTGTTCATTTTTAATTTCAGAATGTCGACAGCCCGAGGAAAAGCTGTGCAAGCAGATGCTGTGGCCGAGGTTGCTCGTGAAGATTATGCAATTGCAATTGCAACTGCACAACAATTTGCCCCCGATTTTGTTTCACCTGGTAACAAAAATCTCTTTTATGTCTCAGTTTCGCCTGAGTTTTAAACTAATTTTTATGAATCATTTAATCAGAACATCAGAGAAAAAATCAGCAGCAAAAATTATAGCTTTGATATCTTTTTGTGCTCTGCCCTGCACTCAGGACTTATTTAATCAGCTCCATAAGCACAGGGAGCAAGTTTTTGATTCTTTAAAGTTGGATTTCAGTCGTGAATTTTTCACAGAATATACTTTCAAACTAGTTTTAGTTGAGTTCATGAACACCTTAATTTTTCTCAAAAACTGCACTTATTTGCCGTGTCCTCCATGTTCCTCATTTAATGACAGTGTTTGTGTGATTGAGAGCTAGCAAAATTTTAAGACTTGTTCTCACAGTTGTTGAGTAAGTTATTTTAAAAACTCGTTTAAAATGTAAAATTAAAAAATGGTTACTTTTTTGTTACAGGTTTAGAGAAAACAAAACTAAGGTACCAAGAAAACTATATAAAACCGATACTACCATCGGACAAGTCTATAGATAAAACCTCAGTGCCTAGTGGAATGGACCAATCCAACTCGAAACCATCCGTATCGATATCACCGCCCCAGCAAGCAAGAGCTACCCCTCCACCGTCTTCATTTAATACCAAAATACCTCCTAGTCAGCAGTATCCTCAGGCTAACTTTCAGCCTCAAAACCCCGCAGTATATCAGAACAAAAGCCCCCCTTCAAATCAGTATCAACAACCAATGCAACCACAGGTACTTCACTTACTTGATTCTTTTCTGCTATATTTTTCAGGCATTTCCAAAAATAATCTCCTCCCAAGTCGCATGGGGTTCTATTTTCTGTCTAGCACTAATTTAGAAAGTATGTCTATTTTCTAGACAGAAAAATATAATATTTAGACAGAAAATGTAAAGAAAATAGATGTATAAAATAAGGGTAACAAAATTACTAAAAAAAACTTACATTTTCTGTCTATGTTCCAGACTTTAAATACAAGGAAATCAGACAATTTTGTTGTCTACATTCTGTGTTTTCACTATCTGTTTTCTGAATTTGAAATTTCTAAGAATTTGATAAAAAAAATATTCAGTTTTTCTCTATTTTCCATCAGGTTTTTGGATATGGTTTCTTAAGGAAATAGCCCTATCAATTTTCTGGACGGAAAATAGATCCATTATGTAGACAGGAAATAGACCTATTTTTTTGGTAAATAGTGACACTCACTTTAAATTTACTGTCTACTTTCCATAATGCTAGCTAATTTTTCTTTGTTTTCTAAATTTTTTTTATTATATTAATTTTTTTTTTCTTCTTAAAATAAAATATTTTCATTTTGCTACTTGGTTTATCCATGTTTTGATCCCCATTATTGGGAGCAGGAGAACTGACGTTAAAAACCGCAGATGTGCATTCCAAATAAAAACAACTTCTTTTACTGTAAGTAAATTTCATTGAAATTGGAATTGCCTCGAATTTCAAATGAACTCCAAGAAACAAACTATAAAAGGATAAGCATTTGAAAACGTTTAAATGCAGTAAAAGCTTGCTGAACTGAGCCTTTGTTCAAATAAACAATATCTTCAGTTAAAATTGTTTTGTTACCAAGACATTCTTGCACAGACTCACATAAGTCACATCTTTCAAGACAACTCTGTAGTTATTGGAGCCCAAAAAAAAAACTGCTTAAGTCAAGCAACTTTTTTCAAATTTTGACTGAGAGCACAACAATATCAAAAGCAAATTAAAAAGTAAAAAATAAAAATAGAAAAAAAAAGTATTTATTATAATAGTCAGACTAGGTTGTCCGAGAGCATATGCAGTTTTAAACCTAGAGTAATTTCATTGTGGGGATGAATAGGATTTCGAGATCCATTCAAAATTTTAATTGAGTTCAAAGATCATTAGTTGCAGAAAAAGTCAGAGTGAAATCTACTAAAACCTTCCATTCTGGAATTATTCTACCTCAACCAGACATTGAATTTTCTAAAATGCTAGTGCCAATTCATACTTTTAAAGAATGTTTAATGAAAATTACAGGCTCCGCAACAGAATGCTAGTCAGTATCAACAAAAGCAGCCGCAAAATCAAAACCAGTACAATCAACAAGCACAACAGCAACAGTCTACGAACGCATACTTGCAACGAAACACGAACCAGTTTTCTCAAAACTCATCGCAACTCCCGAACAACCAATATCAAGGATCAACTACTCAATATGGTAACCCATCGAATCAGTATAATTCACCCTCAAATCAGTATGGTGCCTCAAGCCAGTATGGTGCATCTTCGAATCAGTATGAGTCGAACCAGTATCAGCCACAGAACCAATCTTCACTAAATCAGTATCAGCAGCATAATCCAACTCAGTATCAGCAGCATAATCCAACTCAGTATCAGCAACCCATTAGTCACCAAAATCAACAAAACTCAGTTCCACAGAACTACATGCCGCAAGGTTATGGGAATGGTCAGAGTTATGGTGGATACTCGCAGGACCCTCGGGTACCACAGCAGCGAATGCCATCGCAATATGATGGGGACAAGCAGATGGCGCCAAATCAGATATCTGCTGAGGAGAATCTTGGCCTCCATCAGCGCAGAGCATCAATTCGTAGAAATTCCAAGCCTTTGTCGGGAGACCACCCTGGGTACCTATATCAACAGGTAAAGAATATTTTTATGAAGGATAGGTTGTTCGTCATCAAGCACATTACAGCTAATTTTTATTTTTTTATTAATCCTTCAATGTCTGATGTGTTCTCTTAAAATTGGGTGCTTCCTACGAGGGGGAAAAAACAGTAAATTTGATCCAGAATCAAAATTGAAGCCTCTTGCATCATTCGTGGTCATCAGGTGAAACTTTCTTTAAAACAATGTGCTAATTTAAAACTTCATAGATTGTCATCTCTAAAAGTGCACAAGTGCAAAGAACAAGAACTTTTCCATTAAAGTTTCAGAATCAAATTATTCTATAGATACTGAAAAATTTCCAAGGTCAGTCAGATCTATTTTTGTGAACTTTTCCCTCGAAACTTTGGAAATTTTTTGTAATTCTTTCATTCTATACTCACCCTCATTTTAAGTAGTTATTTAAATATGAAGCTTTTGGTCAGAATTTACCCTTTGAGTTTTGAATTATGAAGTAGGTTCTAAAAGAAAGATTTCAAATATACTTGAGTTTTAAAATGCTTTAATGCAGAAAACCAGTCGGTATACATTTTGCAATTCGAAACCATCATTTCTAACTTATTTATCAAAGCACTTTTCAACTTGGAGAGACCAATGTCCCATATCGATGGTGTAAGTCGGCAGTCACATAACTCGGTTTGCGACGTCGTAGACTTCCTGTCATACTTTATTTTTTGGACTGAAAAATATTCAATGGCCATTCTTTAAAACTGCTGTGATTTTTCTTCTCTGTGCGAAGAAAATTCTGCAAAACTTCAAGGAATGATGTCAATTTGTTCTCCTTTAAAAAAAAAACATAGAGGCGGAGATTTTCAGACACCGCGACCGAGATGTGATTGCTGACTTATGCTGTCAATATGCGGCTTCTAAAAGGAGCCAGAAATTGTAGTTCCGAATTGCAATTTCTCTTTTCGTAAAAAATGGAAAGATTCCTTGGATAAAACAAAACATAGGTACTCTATGATATTAATTTTCTGCTTTATTCATGACAAATATTTTAATTTTATGACCAAAAAATCGTAATAAGCTAAAAAATAGTTTCTTACAAATAGATTGCACTTAGCAAAAAAGGAACCAGCGCAATTACAATGTTTTCAAAATCGTGCAACTGCTCCCTTTCTTTTGAGAATACTTTACACATGTATGGTATTAAAATTTACACTGTTATTTTCCCTTAAAAATATCAATTTTTTGGTGGGAAGCCAAAATTATTTGCTATTCTGGGAGATTTTTTTGATAATTATGAAGAAGCAGTATTTTTACAACACTGCAATTGCAGTGGTTCCTTTATGCTAGACGCAATCCAAATCTTTCATCTTTATCAAATCTTTGTGAAATGCTCTGATGTCTGTTTTTGTGTTTTTTAACCTCAGATCCAAAACGATCGTTATGACCAATACAAACGACCACCGAGCAGAGACTCTAGTGTGGATCGCTACACTCGAGCAGCGAGTCGTCTAAGCGGATCGCGACAACCGTCGGTCGACAAACAGAAGTCTTTCGACTCAACGAGTGAGTCGCGGGAAGTGCGCGGAAACTCGGTAATGCGGGCAACAACGCCAGTCACTGGTAATGGCTCTGTGATGGGTGCAGGCACTGCAGCTGAGACAGCATTTAATTCCTCTGTCAAGTCGAAACCTCCGTTCGAGGATATCATTGTGCGGAAACGTAGTCTTGGCCAGGACATTGTCCCGTCACCTATGGGTCAACCGAAGAGGACCGAGTCTCTGTATACAAATCCACTAGTGCGAAAAGAAGCAGCAAAACCTGCGGTAAGTTCGATTTTAATTTCATTAATCACATAATGAACCACTCGACTATTCCTGCAGGTTTGTCCTAATTCATGCATTAGAGGTGTTGAGTACAGAAAAGGCATCTCTTGGTTGCCGTGTTTCAGTGTCTCCACTGCTAATTTATTTTATTTTGAAGAGGAAATAATGTGGCGAATTTCATGAAATTTTTAGTTTTCAGCATTGTAAAATCATAAAGAAAATTCAGTAAAAACTTTAACAAATTCCATGCATTTGCCTTAATCATAGTGGATGAAACGTTAAGGAAGATCCTAAGACACCGTAACCAAAAAATGCCATTTCTGCAACCAGCGCTTCATTTATAAATGCATACAGTGAAACTGCTGCAGTGCAAATCACTCAATTTGATTAATCAAAAAGTGGAATGCATCATGAGAATAAAAAAATAACAGCATTGAACAAATGAGTTCAGTGCAATTTCTAGCTCATTGAATTCCTTAATCTCAGATTTTAAATGCGGAACGAGTTTTATGACTCTCCTTAACCCACAGGTATAACGCGTAAGCTCCAAAAGTATGATTTGTCTTTCATTTTTTGATGCCATTCAATGTGTATTCATGATAAAATCACTGAAATCTGAAAATGTATTATCGATGTTCACCATCAGTGAAAACTGGAAACAATCAGGAAATTTTTTATAATCAGGAAAAATCAGCAATATCAATCATGGATTGGGAAATTATGAGTGTTTCAAACATTTGATTCAATCCATTGAATTTGTTGGTTTGTTAAATCAAACAAATATTAATTTATTCTTGCAAAAAGCAGGAAAATTCATTTAAAATATCAGGAAAATCCAAAATGAAACTTTATTAAACACTTTGGAACACCTCTGAAATCCCTGATCATTTATCAAAACCAAGGAACTTGAAGGATCTTTAAGAAAAGTGTATCAACCTTTGCTATTTATTTGCTGGCTAAATTTATATTCCTATGTAAAGTTTTCATTTCTTTTCATAGTGCTTGGTGAATTTATTTTAAAAGAAAAGAAATAATCCTGGTGACATTTTTGGAATAAAAAAATATAAGTAAATAATTTTATAGCATACTGTTCAAAGGAAAACCATTCATCAAAAACATGAAGTGTGCAAGTTGGAACTAAGCCAAAAAATCTGTTTAAATAAAGAGGAGACCAAAATCGTTTTGACTTCAAGACCCTGGTGGCAGTGACTGCCAATTGTTTTTTTGCCTAAGAAACCTTTGATTTCAAGTGGTATGAACTTTAAAATAAGAAAAGAAAAATCGATCGCAAAGAATGGAACGCCTTCTCCTTCTATCAATGTTCTTTGCTTTTAGCTGTAAAATTCTGGGCATTTTTAACTGAGCAATGGCATGAATTTTTATGCACTCTTGCAATGGACATCAGCCAGGATTTACCTTGCTAATTAATAGCCTAGTACCCAGAGTTAGTGCCCTGTTTATACTGGAAAGACCTGTCTAAATTTAAAGTTTTTTTTTTTTTTTTTTTTTTTTTTTTTTTTTTTTTTTTTTATGATTTCCAATTGGAGACTGTTGAAATTATAATTCATGATTAATGCTTAATGATTCATTCAGCCATGTCTGTTTAGTTTTTGTACAAATGTTTAATTTACATCTCACTTGCTACTTACAGTTTATCATCGTTGAGAACAATTTTTAGTGCCAGCTCTCTTCAATTTACGTACATAAATTTCCTTTAAGTTTTAAGTAAACTCGAGTAAAATTTCTCTTTGGATAATCTAAATATTTTAAGAATTATTCTGAAGAGTATTCCAACAGACTAGTATAAGAGTCACCTCCAGAGAGTGTAAAAGTCAGGTATAAAATATTGTAAGTTTCATGAAAAATTACACCAGTAATGAATTAAACGATCAAGATGTTGAAATGCAAACAAAAATAGTATCTAGGTAGATATGAACAATAAACAATTAACATGTCAAAAGGTGGCAAGTTGAAGGTGGAAAAATTAATTTATATATGGGACAAGACGAAAGAAGGCTTGCTGGGAATGTAGCTGCGGGCAGGGGGGAGAAATGAAGAGAAATAGATTTAAGAGAGGAGAGAATGAGGAAGTCTGGGCCAGAGGAGTGGGAGGTGAGACATGAAAATAGCCCGGCTCCGGCTTGGGATGAGAGCAGTGTGAGATTTTTGTCTCTTGTTCTAAAATTGTCAGTGAGTGGTCGTGGCTGTGTTGTGTGGTGAGGATGTTGTGGTCATCGCAAGAATATGACGAGGAAGAGGAGAACCTCCTCTTCAGTCCAGCACTGATGGCTCGCCGAGCCAGTGAGAGCTGGATTGACACACTACCCGTTGAGGTACCTGTCACCCTTCATTCCTCATACAGCCAGTTAATGGGCGCCAATCAAAGTTCACCACCAGACTCATGCCCCCTTTTCTTCTCTTAATTCCTCATTTTTCACTTCTTTTTCTTAGCAATTAATATTTTATCATTCATATATTTCGTTAAAAATAGTGTACCTCTTAGGTCAATATTGTAACTTACACGACTTAATCATCACTATATATTAAAAATAATTTTCCTTTTTATTAATTGAGAGATTTCTTAAATTTGGATTTTCATTCAGCTCATCCTCTTTTAAAATTACATCATGAACTTTGAATTTTTTCGCTGAGTTCCCCTTAAATTTTTGAATTTTTGACTTGTAAAATGTATTAAAGCTTCTCTCCCTAGTATCAGTCTCGCATATTACGTATTTGCAAAGAGAGTATAATCAAAGAAAATCTTTTGTGTTATTGCACCTTAATCTGTCAGACCTAGCCATGCATGTCCTTCCACAAAATTATGGCGGAAGAAATAAATATGCCCTGGATTTCTGTCTGTCCATATTAACTACCTATTCCTTCTAATTGTCCTTTCCAACGCAAACTGTCCCCTCAGCTCATAAATCAAATATGATGATTTAAATCAAAAGTAGGTCAGTTTAAACTATTCTAATATTTCCTCGAATCAACCTCTGACCGTTGTCCTTGTTTTCAACTTTTTCTTTCATTGTCTTACTTATGTCAAACTTTAACTTTTTCTTATTTCTTTTTCTCCTTCCTGGATAGTCTTTTGGTTTCCCTGAAACAGCGAGCATGAGCTTAGAAAAAAAATCAGGTGTTAGGGAAGGAATAGACAAACAACTTTCTGAAAACATTCAACTGTCTTGTGTGCTCATTACTTGTCACCGATTCCAAAACGTCTACTGAAGCCAGAGACAGAGCAGTGATGGGATATTTTCAGCTCCCCTTTCCTCAAGTCGTATTATCAGTTCTATACATGCTCTGTTATTTTTAGTCATAAATAAATAAGCGGCACATTAACCTCCATCTCCCATCATCTCTCATTTTTTTCCAGTGTGTTCTTTACATTTTTTTGCTATCCTACACATGACTTAAGTTGCCTCTTTTGTCAGCAATTTTGAATCCCATCTTGACTGCATTTCATAAAAAGGAACCAAAAAATTTTCGAAAAAATTTTTTTTTCCCAATGCAAGCAGCTATAAGAATTTTGCAGCATTAATTCTCTTAAAGAATATTTATCGATCAAATTTTATCCAAAATAATGTGTACTGAGCTTTTTTCACTTTTTTCTGACTGTTCATGAATTGATGAATATGATTGAATGAATTAATGAATTGTTCATGAATAATTTTTCAGGCTATTCCAACCACCTCTAGCTTACAACGAAAGAAAAGTTTACCGGACTTTCAGGGTCTGCCACAAGCAACAAGGCCGATACCTAGGGAGGAAGCTTCAATATTGAGTTCCGCAAGGAGAGAAGAAATCAGGAGGCAACAGGAGGAATCTGAGAGGCTTCGAGCAAACCCACTACTTTATCTTGTTAGTCCACATGTTAGGGTCAGTATGATTTGCAGCATCAATTATTGTTTTAATTCATTTCATTCTAATTTGAAAATTTAATGGGAAAAACGCCAATGCACTAATGAGTTGGTGGAAATTTATGAGCACCAAGTAACAGTAAGCCTTTTAAAACTTGCATTACATGAAACCTTAATGGTAAAAAGGAGAAAGAGATCTCAAAACTCTTCAAGGAATTCTTAAAATGTGTATGGTAAGGTATCTTCTCCATTGATTTTTACATTAAAGTTGAGTGTAATAACAGAAAATGCAAGACATTGAATCGAAAAACGTCTAAAAAGAACTGATAAAACACTCTAGGAAATGCAATTTTTCCCTTCTTCTTTATGAAATTTAAATTATAGGCTTTTCAGTTTTGTACATGGTGTGAACTATTTTTAAAAAGAATGACAGCTCTCAAAATGTACACATTCCTCATGTTCATCATAGTATCTCTATATTACTAAAATTTCACACTCATTTGAGTCAACTTGTTTTAGAATTATTGTCTCTGTATTCTTCAGAGAAGTTCTTGGCGGTTTTAATTATCTCTGCTCCTCCATGTTTGAATTTTTGATGGAAACTGAACAAAAAATAGTGGAGCCTCAGAGTATTTGAGTTGATCTTTTGGTTGATTTTCTGCACCTTAAAATTTTATATTAAAATGATTTTTGAATTTTTTATTTAAATAAAACATTGTCCCATTTATTTCTTGTCTTAGATAAATTTTGCTAACAATCGAGTGCAACTCAATTTTACTCTTTCTGATTTCAGGATTGGTTTTCGAGGCAGCAGTTATTAATTCTTGTCCTTTTCGTAAATATCTCCTTAGCAATAATATTCATCAAACTCCTCACGTAGTATCTGACTACACTTATCCAGAATTTTTTCCAATTTTTCTGATCCTACTTTTCCAGTTTTGACTGTAAATAAAAACCAACTGATTTTTGTTATTTAGGTACTAGTTTTAAGACCTGCCCAGAGATTAAAATCTGCTAAGATTTCAAGTTAGGAAAAAGTTTTTTTTTAACTACTTTTCGGCCAAATTACTATACTTAAAAATATTTCAATTCATCGCAGTTTTTATAAAATTATGTACTGTAGTTCCTTCAATGAGCTCATGGTACACCATAAAAAAACTCTTTCTCTTGTGTTAAATTCTACTTGATTCAATTTCATAAGTCTAAAGCAATTGGAGGTAATTCGGTCATGCCTCAAAAAGATAGGTATTGCTGATTAAACAAGGTTTCATCCAGAATTTTTTTCTCAAGTCTATATTATGCTGGCTACCCTGGTTTTAAAATTGAACCTTTCTTCCTAACCTTCCATTTCAAAAAAATTTACCTAGAGCTATGAGCCCTCATTAGATGCATGAAAATTGCCAAAAGAAAAAGTAATTTAAGTAATGACATCCACCCCCCCCCCATTTATGTTTTATCTTTCAGAAAGGAAAAAAGGAAAAAAATGAATCTGAGTTCAATTTTGCTCTGAAGTGTGCACTCTTTTAATTCTGAATGACAGAGCAACTGTTGAAACTGCAATCTTGTCAGATTGTCTTGATTTTCTTAAATTTTTTATTTGTTTCCGTTTTTTCTTCTTAGGGGTCTGTCAAGTATTATGTAAGACTTTTAGAGGGTGAAAGGATCTGAGCTTTCCTTTCTGGGTCTTACAAGGAAACGGGAGTCAAGTCTAGTCTTATTTAGGTCTCTCATTTTTAAAAAAGATGATATTTTTCCACAAAAAAAATTTATTTTTTAAACTTTTTTTGTCATTTTCTGAAATAATGGGAGGTGTCAGGCCAGCTTTAGTTAATTCAAATGGGCGAGGGGTCGTTTCACGGGTGCCTTACCAAGAAGGAGGAGAGTGGTCAAAAAGTTGGCCGATATGCCGCACATAATACTTGAAGGGCCCATTAATTATATTCCTAGACCGTCAACATATCTACATATTTTCCCTCCAATTTTGTGCATCAGTGGTAAACTTTGCTGATATGTAGTTTCACAAGGGTTTCTCCTTCGATGAGGAAAATTTGTTTTTTTTTCCATTTGATACTACAAAATCATTAGTAGATACAAAACCCATAAAACTTTTTCCGAAATTCTGTAAATGTTCTTTCGTGGAGTTTGGCCTTAAATACCTGTTTAAATTATAAATCTGGATCCCTAACATTTTTTGAGTAGGTGGATGTATGTCTTGCCTTGTCAGTTAATTCTATTGAAGTCTTAGGAAAATGAGGTCTTTTACAATCTTGATTTGGCTTGTAGGTTTTCTGCCTGTAAGTGTTAAAATGAATTGGCACCTAAATCACATGCAAAGAGAAAATAAGTATTATTAGAATTGATAATTTTTGCAGGCAGTAGGGCCTTTTTGAATTGGTGAAAATATAATGATATATAAAATAACTTTTCTATGGCTCTGAACTGAAACGTAATATGATGATGCATTGAATTCCACTTCCTCACTTACCATTAAACATTTATTGCGATTGTAATAGTAAAGCAAACAGTCTGAATGCATCATATTTGGAATCGTAAATGATTGTTCTGACCTCAAAGAAGAGCAGTGCATTTCAACGATTGTAATCAACCTAACTATCTTCACATTTTATTTATAACTCGATGAGCATACCTAAAATCAAAATTTATGAAGAATCGCGAGGAAAAGTTGCAGCTGTGCTTTTCTAAAGGATGGTTGGAATTCAAAAGAAAAAAATGGCATGGTGAATGTATTTATCAAGGTAAAGAAGTGAAATTGCAATGTATTTGTGCTTTTTCAACTTTTCGAGCCTCAATATTAGAGAATATCTAAAAAGTCGCAAACAGTCAGTATTTATAAGTACTTACATGGCAGTAACATGAAAACCTTCAACCATCAATCTACAAAAATATTCCTCCAGATATTTTTAGGGTCAAAATTCCATTTTCCCTGTCTGAAATCTTTGAAATGAGTATTTTAGGGACTTATGTTTAGTTTCTATTTTTTCTTTTAACTCCTCAAGTTTGAGGGACTTATTTTTAAATATAGATCAAGTTCTAACAACCGAAATGAGGGAAAACTGTGTTCAATAAAAATTTCAGTCACCGATGTTTCAAACAGAATCCAAGCATAAATTTTCACTTTTTGCCTTAATTTTTACATTTGTATTTGTCTTATGGTAGCTTTTATACTCACCCGTGCAGACTTGGCTATTTTTTTTTATTTTTACTGTCTTCTTTCACCTTTTTTAAGTCCTTTGCCTCTCATGTTTTTAAGGAAAGAGAGAGCTCTATTTATATCATTTAATCAATGAGGAATCCCTTTACAGTTTTTCTAGGTGCCCATAATCAGTTCCAACTTTAGAATGATGGAATACGTCACTTAACCATCGCGAATAAAAAAGAAGAAATTGATTCCCTAATTATGGAATCATGGACAAATCTTACACCATCCTCTAAAATGATTATGTTGACTTTATTTAGTCTTGGTATAATAAATTATTTTTATATTTTGCTAGAATGGACCAGTGGACAAGGTACGACTTTTTGACGCGTTTTGACACATGTTTCTTGACCAAAACTTCACGTAAAACACGATTCGCGCAACTAAAATTACTGAAATCAAATCCTGACTAAGATATGACTGTTTTTCAATGCATAAATTCAAACTCCTTGCTCATAAAAAAACAACAATCTTCTTGAGTTAAATTGCACATCAAACTTTACTGTGACAGTCTCTGCTGTTTGAAAATATGATGGTTTGAAACCTGAAACTCGGTGCTTAAGCTCAACTATCGCATGTTGTATACATTCTGAACAACACAGAGTGAGGAAGGAACATTACTTATCGAGAAGCCTACTGAAACCGTTCTAGTGCGCGATGTGACTCAAGTAGAGTATTGTTTTTCTCCTAACAGGGCAATTCAAATTTTTTGTAATCAATGCCAAATGTAAACGTTGATATCTTAGTCAGGAGTTAACTCTCATAATTTTTGTTGCACAAATCGTGTTCTATGTGAAATTCTGATTAAGAGACATGTTTTAGAATGATTTAACTTGTACCTTGTCCACTGGTCCATTGCGGTGTTGGTTACCCGTAAAACCGAACAAAAATGTGAAAATTGTGCTTACAAAAATTTTTTATCCTTGTATTGCACTATCTGTATTGTAACATAAGACATTGGTCTTTTATTTTTGTACTTTGGTAGTATAAGGAGTTTGAAAACAGTCTCATACCTGTTTTTAAACATGGGAATAACATACAAAAGCTTGACTTTTTAAGGAACTAAATATCCTCTTTCAAATTTTAATAATATCCTTTTTCAAATTCTAAGTATAAAACGGAGACTATTTTTTTACATTTGTAATTGACTAATTTTTTTTATTTGTGTAACATTTCTCAGACCAGCTCCTATTGCATGAGAAGTGAATCAGCAAGACAAATATCTTATCTTGAGAATAAAAAATAATAAGTAGGATACCATCAATTGGACTTATTTATGCTGAAAGGAACTATGTTCCACGCAAACCCTATATTTATAGTTCCTTTTAGCATAAGCACGTCCAATTAGAAAACAAAATAATGTTATCTCATAATACTTCCAAGGTTGGGTCTTAAGTGAGTTTTCCTGTTTATATCTCCATCTTTCTCTCTCTCTTCCTCCTCTTTTCAAAACTGATGTAAATTAACCCATTTGGGAAAATAGAAAGGAAAGAATATTTTTTTAATCATACCTACTTGCTCTATAGACAGTCAAAGAAATTTAAAATTGACTAACTGAATTTTGGAGGAAGTTATTTTAAATTGATGGACTTCCTCTTTGCAGGTGCCAAAAAAAAAGAATAAGTTGGGATTTACAAAAATCCTTTACCAACTCTCAGTTAGCCAGTTTTAAGTTTATTCAGTGTGTGGAAAACTGCAAGTACCTACAAAAAAAAACCCTGTTATGGATACGCTTTATGTTCATCAGTTTTGGAGGGGAGAAAAACAGAATACTCTCTAATTGTTGAGGCTCACGAGTATGAGTCACGTGGTACTGAATAATTATTACGTGCGTCAACTTCTAATATTTTCAACAAGCTTTTTTGTTATTTCTTTCTAATTATTTTAACTTTTCTACTTTGCAGTTTTGCATTTGAATAGTGTAAGATTTCAGAATCTTTAGTTTCAATTTTAGAGAATGCAACCCTAAATTAAATCAAATGTAAAGAAGTCACTCATCAACTATTTCATTAGCGTTAAGTCACATCCCTGCTTTTTGAGCAAACAAAAAACACTATTCGCAAAAGACCTAATTAAGTTTTCGAAATCAATATGGGTCAAAATTCCCTTTGACCCTAAAGATAAAAAAAGGGAAAAACTAAAAAAAGAGGTCTGTCTCGGAAATTGAATTACAAAATTTTTCCCTCCTTTTCAATCTGTAAAAATCTAGCTAACAAAAATTTGTTTAAGCTTTGCACTTGCTGTGTGTTAAATGACTTAAACTACCTTTTTTTTATATATTTTTAATCTTTATCTGGGGACTTTCATTTTTATAAAATTACACAATACCAAGTCATGCTCTTGATAATCTCTCATTAAGTGTAAATGCAATGGCAAATTTGCCAGGTTGTGTGATAAATGTGGATACTTTACATGGTTTTAAATGGGAAAAAGTGCTGGGATTTTCAGCATTATCTGGCAACAATGTGCAACAGTCAATTAATTGTCGAGCGAACAGGGCGATAGCACCAAATATATTCAGCACATTCGCTGAGAATTCTTTTTCTAACCAGTGATATATTCATGGAGTAACCAGGAAGAACAGAGAAATTTAATACATCGAAGGGAAGATGTGCCGAAAGGGTTTGGATAATGTCATTTTACCTTTTTTACTTCCGGGCCATGTAAGTTCTTCTAGTTGCATCTTGAATATGTGTCAATGTGTTTGGATTGGTAATACTCTCCATTGCCCGAGGAGTGGGTTGACTTAAAACAGAAAATTCACTGATTCCTTTACTGATATTTTTTTTTTATTTTTTTATATCGAGACAACCGTTTTCTTCCTATTTTTCTTCTGAAAATAGGAGCCTCCAAAAAATGCATGTCATCTAGTCAAGAAGTTATTAACTTCACCTTACACATGGAAGAAAAAGGGATGTGAGGGATTATTATTTTCAAAGAGGGATCAGTAATGTGACAAGGTCTTTTTTTTTCTTTAGAAAATCAATGAGTCTCGATGATAGCTGTTGAATTTAATGATTCTTAGAAGCCCCTAAAATTTTGACTGCTATACTTGCTGCAAAGTTCAATGTGGGAAGAAACTTTTCTAAAACTTACTATGTTTACTTCTATCGCAAATCAACTTCATTACCTGAATACTCTGGCTTTAAGAAGTTTTTTTTTTTTTTTTTTTTTTTTTTTTTTTTAAGTGTGTAATAAACTCCTCTGTTATACCTGGCTCATACAAACATTGGTAGATTTGATGAGAAAGAAATTGCCAAAAACGAGAGCTAGAATAAGTGGTTTGCTAAAAAGTGTAACAATCATTATAACAGAGTTAAAAGGGTAAAAAGAGTGTAAATGAGTTTTTTTTTATCACAAATTTCTTTTCATACTAAATTTGCGTCGAGATCTTAACTTGCATGCTCTGCCTTGATTTTTTTTCTGTCGTCGAACCTGTTTAAAAAGGAAATTAGGGCTTAAATATCAAATGATTTGATTCACAGATCTTACTTTGTATTAGGTAACTTGAAATGACAGGAGAGGCTGCTATAACCCAAGACTACAAATGCTTTTGACTGAATCAAATCAAACAGTCATTGTCTGGACTCATCCGTAAAATTTTGAAATTTTGATAATCACCTATTATAAATTCTCTCATGAAGTATGATGATTTCCTTTTGTAAATAATTTAACATGTATTTAGCATAAATCAAAGTATTATTCTTTTACCTTTTCTTACTTTCATTGTACAATCGCTTTGTATATACAGAAAAATTTTAAAGATGATTTCTTACTTGGTTTTTAAACTTAAGTATTCATTTCTTTTCTATTCTCTTTATTCGTACCTATCTTGTTTTTGTTTAAAATTTTATTCATGTTATTATGTGTAGTTGAATAAATTTTAAATTCATGTATGCTGGACCTTCCTAGGTTGTCATCATCTCTGGAGAATCCAGACGGCACTTGGCCTGCAATCAACATTCTCGCCTCAACTTGTGTCTCTTAGTCGTGAGATTATTAAATTGTTTAATTTTGAGATTTTAGGATTATTCTTTTCAAAAAGTATCTGAATTGAAACAGATAAATCACGTATTTAATAAGTAAACAGAAAGAAAGAGCATTTTATTAACCGCAGAAAATTCTAATTTAGTTCATTTGCTATGCATGTATTTTGGCTTTCACACAGACATGATTTGTGAAGTAAACGCTTCAAAGTAGAAAGAAATTCTTTCTGCTCATCTTTTTATAAGATAAAAGAAGCATTATGAATCATAATGTATTGGTTATGTGTAAAGAGAATGTTGTTGATTTTTAACTATACTCTCTCTATATACATACCTTATGAATGACTCCTACGCAAGAATGTTGAACAAAGAAGGTGCTTGTGATTGGTTCAAATACTTTTCTTTTATATAACCAGAATTTTTCAGCACAAATTGAGAATAAATCACACTATCAAAATTGGCATTATTTAAAAGCCTCAAATCTGCGGAGTTCAAATGTAATTTTTTCAATGTTTTTCTGACTCCGGAGCTATTGGCAAAGAATCATTCAAAAATTTAAAAAATGATTTTTTTCTCAACATGCACAAACTGCACAGTCAATCCCCTTTAGGAGTTGATTATATTTCAAAATCATTGACCTGCTCCTTGCTATTCAACGACATTCTTCATTTTAGTACAAATTATGAGAGAGAAAATAACCATTGCATAAATTATAGAGCAAGACCATGTACAAAAGAGAGGACAGAAGTTTTTAATTCTACATTTAAGTAATTGATTTCAATCCTTGTGTTACTGAAAAAGATACTGCTAGAATACTGAATCAAATTCATAGATCAAATTACGAATAATAATTATTATTTTTGGACCAACATCAATAGCTCCTAAATCATCCAAGAGAGAATTGGGCTTCAATGGCAACTGGAGAAATTCCTAACGAGGATTCCTGAAGATTCATTCAGTGCTAACGCGGACCACTCAATAAATGTGCCTAATTTTCTCCTGCAGATGTTTTTACAGTTTGTATCATTGCAGGACAGTGCTCGTCTCGACAATTGCAAGCATATCATTCTCCTACCACCGTCATTCATTGTTACTTTTATCTTGATATGGGAAAGTTTTAAAAATTTAGTTTATTCCGTTTTATTGTATAAGTTTCTTGTTATTTTCCCGTTCTTGATACTTGGCTTATTTTACCTGTCGTTATATTTCTCTTACCCATTTTTTAATCACATATTTTATTTTGTTGATGGCGTTATCGTTCATCTGTTAATTTTTCTAAGAATGTAGGTAGTGAACCGAGTGCCTTTATAATATTTAAAATTTAAATATTATTCGTGCGTTTTGTAAGTGCAAAAGTATTTTTATTCTTCTTTCAAACGTGATTTCAATATTTATTTAATTTTGTTAGCATCATGTCTGTAAAATTTTTACAGTAAATTTTTCCCCATTTTAAAATATTGTTTCAGATAAAACCAATGAGATACATGTAAGAAGGGGAAAAGCTGGGCTTATATGCATGCAAAATTGAATTGTTCTTGATTTTACCAGACTACAACTTTATTGGCCCAGATTATGTTTTTGTGTAAATAAATGTAAATTAGTCCGTTATGTTATGTGTTACAAATATTTTTATTCTTTTAATTCTACTTTGAACCAACAAAGTCTGCTGATGTTGCTTTGTATGAAACTTAAAGAACGAGAAAAATCACTTGTGTCATGAGTGTAACTTTCCTATTCAAGTATGATGATCGTTAAATAAGTTCTTGCATCATGAAATTTTAAAGTTCATCAGAAAAACCTTGATACTCTACATTTTTGACAATTATTTTAGGCGTTGGTCAAGTGGTTTCAAAGAACGTGGTATTTGAGGTGATTTCCAAATCTATCTAAAAAGTCATAACCATTATAAAATGAAAAAAATGATTGACATATGTTAAATGTAAAATGACAAAACTACACATCTCTATATCCATCACTGATTCACTGGCATATCATGTAATAATCAATCTAAAAGGCTGCTAGCAATAGGCTCCTTCTATCCATATATCTTTCGCGTTAAATGCATGCATGTAACTTATGGGGTATACGTTCCATCCCATAATGGTTTTCATTTGAAATAACATCACGTTGGTGTGATGAAAGAGAAGAAAATGCTAGGATGTCAAAATGGCATTGGTAGTGGAGCAAACGTAAGGAAGATGATGCTAGGATGTTTCGCAATAAACATTATAGTAGGGTCAGAAGAAAGATAAATACTCAAAGGACCGTCACCCAGTGCGCCAGACTGTTTTAACAATATGTCTTCTACACTACAACCATTGCTAGAGTTCTCCATTCGGTATTTCAATGAGTGTTAGCTAAAAAACTCTCACTGCCAGCCATCTTATGATGTCAAGTTAAAGAAAAGGAGGAAAGATTGATCCTACGTTTAACAGTCATGCTTTTATAGGATTATGTAGGGAACTAATGTCCGCATCATTTTTTTTAATAATTTTGCCCTTTCCAAGATTCAGCTGCAACAATACATACAACTGACCGTGAACTGGACCGAGTTTAACAAAAATGCTAGGTGCACAGCATTGTTTTTCAGAAAAACATTATTTGGGGGAGTTTTGGATTCTGATAGTCATAAATAACTCCCGCTTAACATTTTGAAGAAAAACTATTTTAAACAAAAAGTTATTCATAGAACTTAGTCCTTAATCTCAAGTCTTGCACAGGAATAAAATTTCAAACCTCTTTTTCTAGGTTTTAACTTAGTGTATTTCTGGTAAGCTCGGTTCAACTACAATGCAGCTAATTAAAATTGTAAAAGGGAAAAAACTGAAAACAAAACTAACTAACAAGGAAAGAAAAAAAAAGAAAGAAAGAAAGAAAAAGGCAGCCAAGTCATGAGGGACGACATTGAATAAGAAAGTAGGTAATACAACAATTAGACAAATGGTCAAATGTATTAAATTCATTCATGAAAAATACAGAGAATTGAAGATCCGATGCAAAAAGTTGAGAACTTCTGCTAAAAAATACATACATACATCTATACACATGCTATTTGGAAGCTTATACTTAAATTAGCAACTCTGCTTTGATACAATGAAGTTTGTACGCTATTTACTTACTTCTAACTCTTCTAAGGATCTACGGTCATCCCGTAAAAGGAATATTACATCATTGATCAATCAATTAATAATTTTATGATTATATAATGTTATTTGAAAAAAATTCCTGAAAGTCAATCCTGCAATATTGTATGATGTATTAACATTCCAAATTTGAAGGGAAAATTCTGTGAAATAACTCGGGAAACGAGGCAGGAGAGAATCCTGTGTTTCATCCTCAGATTTGCCAGGTGCTTTCACCCGCACCCTTTTAGAGTTATTCCAGACTACTTCGAGATCAAATCTTATTTACATCCTGAGTTACATACTCCTAAGCATGACTTGACTTGCAGAGATTTCTAAACAATTTTTTCAACATTTGGAGATTAGCTACAAGGAAATAAAAACGGACAAGACATTTGTAGATTCACCTCCAACAAAAAAAATGCTGTTTCGATCTCCAAGGTCGGCAAAAGGGAATCAAGAAACTCTTTAGTGAAAACATTATTGGATTAGGAGAAAGGCCTATGGGTTGGCATATTTTATTCATAAAAAAGAAAACTTAATGAGGCCAAACAGTGTACAAAAAAACTATTTTACCACCTTGAGATGAACTCAAAGGTTTATACGATAACTAACTACTGACCACATTTCAGACTCAATTTTTATTTTCTAGGCACTAAATCTGAAAAAGTTATGTATACAGTGGAGGTAGATAATTCATCCCCTCACAAAAATTACAAGCTAATAATAAAAAATGAGAAAAGAAATACATGACAAGTTAGTCCTTTTATAGGTAGGCTTAGCGGAGTCATATCGATTTTAAGTATGCTATCAAAGCAGTTCCATTAAGGAGATTAGACAGCCTTTTGGAGTTTCTTAAGCAAAAGCAAATTGGCTGTTGCTATGTATATCAGTTCTAGGTGACAAGCAACCGAACCGACAGACATTCAGTGCAATGATGCTTTGACTCAGAGCTCACGCAATTCCGTAAGAGCCACAGCCAATTCCGAAAGCGGCCTTATCAGAGTGTATTGGTATTTTGAAAAAAGACGAATCAGCAGCTTGTGGACAAGACTTTGTTTGAACACTCCTTGGTGGCCTGGCTACGATCAGGGCCAAGGCATACTTAAAATAACACGTGTAGTTTCAATGACTCAGATGTAACTACATCTGTTCTCTGAAATACCATGGCTTTTTACTCCCATATCTCTCACCGGGGACACAAAATGGTAAGTCAAACACTTCTTTGAAAATATCCATGCTCACCAAGTCCCCTTCATTTTTGTTCTCAGAAATTGCCTTGTCTCCTTTTAAACCTCTAAATTTTAATACGGCATCCTCTGGAACAGGAAGTACCACACCGCACTCCCAATTCCGACAGTTGATTTTCACCTCACCCTTTTTCTTGTTGAAAAATACCTTTCCCCACGCTGATTCAGACAAATTGGCCGACCCAACATATATCCAGGCCACATCTTTGACTCTTCCAGTGTTAATATCCTCACGCTGCCCCCTCGCACAGAGTATCTTGTTGTGACTCAGAAGGCCTTCTCGCGTAGATCGATAGTCTCGGAAGCATGAGCGTGGGAAAGTTCCTGACTCGAACCAATTGCGCTGAAGACAGATCGTTCCAGCTCCTCCTGCAGTAGATGAGGACACTGTGTCATGGGTAGGGAAATAAACTCGCACACAGTCACGTATAGCCACTGGTTGAGGGATGCTGCTCTCTCTACGAGAGGAAGCAGGGGTAAAAAAATTTGATCGGATGGCTGAGACAGTAGTTTCACTTTTTGCAAATGGATCATTTCCTTGAGCAGCTGAGTGGACATTTGTAAGAAAATTATCATTAAGGAAACCGATTGAGGAGGCTGCATAATCAATTTCCAAAAGCTCAGTTTCCAGATGAAGGGTGCGGACTGCAGAGCTGAGACCAGGCAGTCCTGTACGCTGGGCATCCGTATCAAAGCTTGCACCCCCGACAGTGTGTACAAACGCCATAGAAACAGTCTCACTGAAATCAAAATTGAGGACTCCAGCTCGGACATCCGCGTCAAGACCTTGCTTCTCAAGAAAATACAGGAGTTCTTTACCAAAGGAAGTGAGATCATCAGGAGCATTTTTTGAGTTGTTGGGGAGGCGCGGGAGATCAATCATGAAGACACAGTTCTCCATTTCTCCAGTCTCACCCCAGTCGTAGCTGACGAGATTTGCAGTTGGGAGTGCGATTCTTAGTTTATCAGGGTGAAAAAGAAGCATTAGTTTTGAATGCATGCAATTAACTTGGCCTTCCATCGGCGGAAAGCAGAGACGAAGAAACATGTGCATCTCCTTAGCATTCTTCCGCATAGCTTCACGCTGAGCTGCTTCTTTACCTTGCATGACGAAGATGCATTTGGTATTCCCTCCGTTTGGTGGAATTTTCAGTTTTGAAAATACCCAGTTGGTGTCCCACTGAAAAGCAGACAGTAGAGCAGTTCTCAAGGTGTGGGCCTCAAGAACTTCTTCCAGCTTCACCTCGTTGCCTGTTTGTTTGTGTCCAAAAGCCCAGGTTTTTTTTATCACACCTTTCGGATATTTTAGAGATTCTGAAGAAATTCCTGTGATGGAACTAGAAGTTATTGAAGTTGGTACTGTTTCAACACTTTGTCTGATATCAGTTACTGATTCTTCCGGTTTGCGTTTGAGCCTTGCCAGACGTTCTTCTTCCATTGCTCTTCTGTCTAATCCTAGAAAGCCCATACCTGAATTGATGGAGGAGCCAGCCTTGGCGTTCTCCAAATTTTTTCTCCTGCTTTCCGATTCAGAGCGGCAGCTTTCAGCCAGCGACAAAGCTATGGCAGTTCTAAGATCCTCATCATTCTCATCAGATGAAGCCATCGTGTTAAGAGAGACAAATACAGGAGACCTGCAAAAGAGGAACATTAAATTGAATACTGAAAAGTACAGAAAAATATTGAAAATTACTGAAGAAAATACTGGTGGTTGAAATAGCAACAAAGGCCATCCAAAACTCAATAAAAACTGAGCTCATGGGCTCCCTCTCCTCACCAACGAAAACATAATCTGAAATTTTAAATAACTGCACTTTTTCTCAAAGTAATTTCTCAGTCTTGGTTACCTACAGTTAAATGAGTACTTCATTTTCAAGACATGAGGCAAAAAAGATACTAGCAACTGTGATACCTACTCAAAAAAAAAAAAAAAAAAAATAACCTCGGAGAGTGTGAAAATATCTGCTGAAATTTCAAGACATAGGTAATTTCTGTTTCTGAGTGTAGTAGATTTTGGATGGAAAAGAATTTTATTTTGATACTCAGTGCACAGGCAATTCATGCATTCATGCTCGACATGAATGCGATAAAGTTAAATTTGAGTTATGAGTAAGTTTCAAGAGACTTTTTATTCTACAGTAGGCAAATCAGGGTAGAGCACTTAGGTATCTGACTGAAAAGAATTCGTTTGACCGGTCCTCACTTGCCATACATTATACAGCAAATTCAGTGAAGATCTCTGACAATAGACATCTGAAAAAAGTATTCAAGACAATGGTCTTACCAGACTGTGGTGAGAAATTCTCATTAATATGAATGAAGTGATGGAGACTTGTTCAGGAGCCTGAAATCAAGGTGTGGGGATAATGAGGTATGAGTATGAGAACCTATAGCTTTTAGTAACCCAGCCATGTAGCTTCTTCATCAAGATAAAAGAATTCGATAGAGACAGGATGCCCTGGAAAATAGAAAAAATAATGATAGAGATGTTGGTTAGAGAAGTTTTCTCTTATACTAGGTAACTACTGTATCCTGATCAGACGGATTTGACCGTCATAACTGAATCAGAGGTTGCATTATGCAACACTGAAACTTGACACTTTGCGAGTACATTCATCAAATTTATAGCTGTTCAGTAGTTCAGAGGTAGAAAATGGATTTCTACAGGCAACATGGAATGTATATCGAGAGTCTTTGCCAGATTCCAGTCTCCCCACCAATGCCCAAGCCCATATTATAATACTTTCCAACAATTTGTAGGTATTAAAATGCAGAATTGTTATTTGAAACTTCTGCTGTTGCGAGGAAACATTTTAAGCAACGGGTCAGTTCCACTGGTCACAGAATCGTGTTTTGATACTTGATTCTTGCAGATTAACTAAAAGTAAAAGATCTGTCTAAACAGCAACTATCTCTGCATTCTATATTGACCGAGATATCACACTTTGAAACATTGGGTTTATGGTGCAGCACCCGCCCTGGAGGTCTGTGATACCTTTGAATTCTTCCACCTTACTTTCATCTGAGCTTCATATTGAGTAACCGGTGCAAATTTGTGTCTCATTGGCTGAAAGCAGCAAGGTGGAAGAGATCACCAGTGTCATTACCACATTGGATGATGTCATAAACCGAAGCACAATATCTCAGTTCCCAAGTAGCAGTGAATGCGATAAATAGCGATTTAATCGGTCGGTTAACGCGATTATGTAGGTGGCAATATATCGAGATATATTCACATTAAAAATTGCAAAATACGGCGATAAAATCGCTACACATCGCAATTTTTAGTTAGATAATATTGTGATCAATTTTCGTTCATAAAATCGAGATTAAATCACCATTTAATCACGATTTTTATTTAAAAAATATCGCAATAAATTGTCGGGCGATAAATGCGCAATTTTATTGCAATAAGATCGAGGATAATCCCTCAGATGTTGATGATCCTAGTGATTTTATCCCTGATAAAAACGCAATACATAGCGATTTTCTGTTGAGAAATTCTACTTGGGTTGAGAGTTGAGAGTTGCTGTTTGGACAGATCTTATTACTTTTAGTTAATCTGCAAGAATCAAGCATCAAAACACGATTCTGTGACCAGCGCAAGTGACTCATTAAATGTCGATGGGCTAACTCCCAAACCACATAGGTATCTCATTTGCTGGTTTTTCAAATCTTCACTCCCATTTTATTTTTTTACGGAGAATAAATCAAAGTTATTTCTTGAAGTTTTCACAGAATTTCTTACGCACTGAGGAGAAAAATTGCGAAAGTTTTTCAGCACTGATGTTGAGTAGTCTTCAATTCAACAGACAAAGAATGACAAGAGGTCTGCATCGTCGCAAACCGAGATACGAGGTTTAGAAGTTTCACCGTCGTTATGTTCATTGCTTTGTTTTTCAATGGAAACATAAAGTATATTGAATATCTGAGACATCATACACTGCGATTCAGGATTTTTGAGTGTGCAAATCCTCCACTTACCTCAGCACACATTACAATCACAAGCTGATTTAAATTTTTGTAGGAATAACATCCAAAGACCTTGATTCCCTTTCCAAATTCTAAACATTTATCACTCAAATTGATCGAATGATGAAGTCTCTGGCTAAGGGAGTAAGTGAAAATAGTATTAGAGACCGGCAATGTTCAACATTTGAGAGAAATAAGAAGAATAAATGTAGTTAATTAAAGTTTGACTTACATGTGATAATCATACATTCTTTAGGTTTAAATACTTGCGAGAAACCACTCTGGGGTCTGGCAATGTGATATTGTGATTGCTGGGTTTTGAAGTAGAAACTTGTGAAGAAAAGCCTTAGACTGACAGAATAAATCGCAGCAAGAAAAAAACAACTAGTTGGGAGATAATTAAAGATTTCAAAAGCTGCTGCAGATAGTTTTTAGAGGATTGAGCCACAAACCAAACCATAACAAAAACACGTGACGTGCTTATCATGTCTTGCAGGCTCAGTACTACCATCTTCAGTCATAAAAAGACTAGATTCTACATGTACTTAGGGTACATATTGGAGCGCATTTGTAATACATCCTGAAGTATTAAAAACAGTTCCTACGATATTACAGTTTTTTCTCTTCGTCTGGAAGCAAATTTTTACCCTCTAAGTAGTAAATAGCTTTCTGCGAGAAAAGACATTTTCTTGAAGAGCGCGTAATAATTTTTTGAGCAGTTGGTGGCACTGATTTTACTTCAATAACGTGGTCTGATTGGCTGCTATTTTGCGGTTCTGAAAAAGCGCGGGAAAAATATATGGCATCAGAACCGTAAAGCAAATCGACGGTGTAAGTCGGCAATCACATACTACTCGTTTGCGGTGTTTGAAAATCTCCGCCTCTATGTTATTTTTTTAAAGGAGAACAAATTGACATTATTCCTTGAAGTTTTTGCAGAATTTTCCTTTCACAGAGAAGAAAAATCATGGCAGTTTTAAAGAATTACCCTTGAGTAGTTTTCCGTTAAAAAAATAAAGTATAACAAGAAGTCTGCGACGTCGCAAACCGAGTTATGTGATTGCCGACTAACACTGTCGAAATATAAAATATATTCTCCTCCGATATATTTTATATTTGCTTTACGGTGCCGCGACGCCATAAAAATGCTGTAATTAAGGATTATGCCATCGGAGTCCAGTTCTCAAGTCAAAATGAAGTCCAACTGGACTTCGTTTTTCAATTAAAGAACCAAGAGCATCTCAATGTTGCTAAAATCGGGCAACTTTTTTTACCTTGCAAATGTAAATTGGACGTACTTCTACGAAACAGAACTATGTGCGGGTGGGAAATATGGGGTGTGCTCGTCAGTGGAGGGCCGTAAGAATAAAAAACCGCCGTGGAAAATATTAAGCGCCTAGTGACGTCTCGGGTCTCGGGTCTCGGGTCTCGGGTCTCGGGTCTCGGGTCTCGGGTCTCGGGTCTCGGGTCTCGGGTCTCGGGTCTCGGGTCTCGGGTCTCGGGTCTCGGGAGCCGCGGTCGGGGCTCTTTAACTCATGAGCCCTGTCCACAACGCTCTTGTCACATGCCCACGGCACATGAGTGCCGCATTCAGTTTGCGTATAGTTCCGTTTGCTGAATTTAAAATCCCGCTTACCCAATTCACCAAACGGAACTACGCACACTTTCACATTGTTTCTTATCCGGCTCACCACGAGCACACCCCATCTTTCCCACCCGCACATAGTTCTGTTTGGTAGAAATACGTCCAATTGATCATCTAAACAAATTTTATCTTCACTCCCGATAAACTATGAATTCAAGACGAAAATCGCCTTTATAAATTTAATTATTGTTTCCATGATTTCAGTTATTTTATACAAAGAAAGTGTCCTTTTGACAAGCCGCGGGTTGCCGCATCTGATCAATGAGTGGGAGAGAGATAGACGATAAAACGGTGGCTTGTCAAAGCCGAGTGTGCTCCTTTGACGTGCCGCATCTGAGCAATGAGTGCGAGAGAGAGAAAGGACAAAACAGCGTATTGACCAATCCAAGTTGAGCCTTAGTCCCCGTTTACGGCCGTTCTTCCCAGGGCTCATGGTCGGAAAGCACTCCGGTGCTTTTTCGGGGCAGCCGGATTCCGGCTCGCCACTACCACCGCGGACCAAATTACGAGGCCCAGCCTGTATTTTTGCGAGTGTGTGTGTGTCGCGTTGACGAGCCGCGGGTTGCCGCATCTGATCAATGAGTGGGAGAGAGATAGACGATAAAACGGCGGCTTGTCAAAGCCGAGTGTGCTCCTTTGACGTGCCGCATCTGAGCAATGAGTGCGAGAGAGAGAAAGGACAAAACAGCGTATTGACCAATCCAAGTTGAGCCTTAGTCCCCGTTTACGGCCGTTCTTTCCAGGGCTCATGGTCGGAAAGCACTCCGGTGCTTTTTCGGGGCAGCCGGATTCCGGCTCGCCACTACCACCGCGGACCAAATTACGAGGCCCAGCCTGTATTTTTGCGAGTGTGTGCGTGTCCCTTTGACGAGCCGCGGGTTGCCGCATCTGATCAATGAGTGGGAGAGAGATAGACGATAAAACGGCGGCTTGTCAAAGCCGAGTGTGCTCCTTTGACGTGCCGCATCTGAGCAATGAGTGCGAGAGAGAGAAAGGACAAAACAGCGTATTGACCAATCCAAGTTGAGCCTTAGTCCCCGTTTACGGCCGTTCTTCCCAGGGCTCATGGTCGGAAAGCACTCCGGTGCTTTTTCGGGGCACCCGGATTCCGGCTCGCCACTACCACCGCGGACCAAATTACGAGGCCCAGCCTGTATTTTTGCGAGTGTGTGCGTGTCCCTTTGACGAGCCGCGGGTTGCCGCATCCGATCAATGAGTGGGAGAGAGATAGACGATAAAACGGCGGCTTGTCAAAGCCGAGTGTGCTCCTTTGACGTGCCGCATCTGAGCAATGAGTGCGAGAGAGAGAAAGGACAAAACAGCGTATTGACCAATCCAAGTTGAGCCTTAGTCCCCGTTTACGGCCGTTCTTCCCAGGGCTCATGGTCGGAAAGCACTCCGGTGCTTTTTCGGGGCACCCGGATTCCGGCTCGCCACTACCACCGCGGACCAAATTACGAGGCCCAGCCTGTATTTTTGCGAGTGTGTGCGTGTCCCTTTGACGAGCCGCGGGTTGCCGCATCTGATCAATGAGTGGGAGAGAGATAGACGATAAAACGGCGGCTTGTCAAAGCCGAGTGTGCTCCTTTGACGTGCCGCATCTGAGCAATGAGTGCGAGAGAGAGAAAGGACAAAACAGCGTATTGACCAATCCAAGTTGAGCCTTAGTCCCCGTTTACGGCCGTTCTTTCCAGGGCTCATGGTCGGAAAGCACTCCGGTGCTTTTTCGGGGCACCCGGATTCCGGCTCGCCACTACCACCGCGGACCAAATTACGAGGCCCAGCCTGTATTTTTGCAGAGTGTGTGTGTGTCCCTTTGACGAGCCGCGGGTTGCCGCATCTGATCAATGAGTGGGAGAGAGATAGACGATAAAACGGCGGCTTGTCAAAGCCGAGTGTGCTCCTTTGACGTGCCGCATCTGAGCAATGAGTGCGAGAGAGAGAAAGGACAAAACAGCGTATTGACCAATCCAAGTTGAGCCTTAGTCCCCGTTTACGGCCGTTCTTTCCAGGGCTCATGGTCGGAAAGCACTCCGGTGCTTTTTCGGGGCACCCGGATTCCGGCTCGCCACTACCACCGCGGACCAAATTACGAGGCCCAGCCTGTATTTTTGCGAGTGTGTGCGTGTCCCTTTGACGAGCCGCGGGTTGCCGCATCTGATCAATGAGTGGGAGAGAGATAGACGATAAAACGGCGGCTTGTCAAAGCCGAGTGTGCTCCTTTGACGTGCCGCATCTGAGCAATGAGTGCGAGAGAGAGAAAGGACAAAACAGCGTATTGACCAATCCAAGTTGAGCCTTAGTCCCCGTTTACGGCCGTTCTTTCCAGGGCTCATGGTCGGAAAGCACTCCGGTGCTTTTTCGGGGCACCCGGATTCCGGCTCGCCACTACCACCGCGGACCAAATTACGAGGCCCAGCCTGTATTTTTGCGAGTGTGTGCGTGTCCCTTTGACGAGCCGCGGGTTGCCGCATCTGATCAATGAGTGGGAGAGAGATAGACGATAAAACGGCGGCTTGTCAAAGCCGAGTGTGCTCCTTTGACGTGCCGCATCTGAGCAATGAGTGCGAGAGAGAGAAAGGACAAAACAGCGTATTGACCAATCCAAGTTGAGCCTTAGTCCCCGTTTACGGCCGTTCTTCCAGGGCTCATGGTCGGAAAGCACTCCGGTGCTTTTTCGGGGCACCCGGATTCCGGCTCGCCACTACCACCGCGGACCAAATTACGAGGCCCAGCCTGTATTTTTGCGAGTGTGTGTGTGTCCCTTTGACGAGCCGCGGGTTGCCGCATCTGATCAATGAGTGGGAGAGAGATAGACGATAAAACGGCGGCTTGTCAAAGCCGAGTGTGCTCCTTTGACGTGCCGCATCTGAGCAATGAGTGCGAGAGAGAGAAAGGACAAAACAGCGTATGGACCAATCCAAGTTGAGCCTTAGTCCCCGTTTACGGCCGTTCTTTCCAGGGCTCATGGTCGGAAAGCACTCCGGTGCTTTTTCGGGGCACCCGGATTCCGGCTCGCCACTACCACCGCGGACCAAATTACGAGGCCCAGCCTGTATTTTTGCGAGTGTGTGTGTGTCCCTTTGACGAGCCGCGGGTTGCCGCATCTGATCAATGAGTGGGAGAGAGATAGACGATAAAACGGCGGCTTGTCAAAGCCGAGTGTGCTCCTTTGACGTGCCGCATCTGAGCAATGAGTGCGAGAGAGAGAAAGGACAAAACAGCGTATGGACCAATCCAAGTTGAGCCTTAGTCCCCGTTTACGGCCGTTCTTTCCAGGGCTCATGGTCGGAAAGCACTCCGGTGCTTTTTCGGGGCACCCGGATTCCGGCTCGCCACTACCACCGCGGACCAAATTACGAGGCCCAGCCTGTATTTTTGCGAGTGTGTGTGTGTCCCTTTGACGAGCCGCGGGTTGCCGCATCTGATCAATGAGTGGGAGAGAGATAGACGATAAAACGGCGGCTTGTCAAAGCCGAGTGTGCTCCTTTGACGTGCCGCATCTGAGCAATGAGTGCGAGAGAGAGAAAGGACAAAACAGCGTATGGACCAATCCAAGTTGAGCCTTAGTCCCCGTTTACGGCCGTTCTTTCCAGGGCTCATGGTCGGAAAGCACTCCGGTGCTTTTTCGGGGCACCCGGATTCCGGCTCGCCACTACCACCGCGGACCAAATTACGAGGCCCAGCCTGTATTTTTGCGAGTGTGTGTGTGTCCCTTTGACGAGCCGCGGGTTGCCGCATCTGATCAATGAGTGGGAGAGAGATAGACGATAAAACGGCGGCTTGTCAAAGCCGAGTGTGCTCCTTTGACGTGCCGCATCTGAGCAATGAGTGCGAGAGAGAGAAAGGACAAAACAGCGTATGGACCAATCCAAGTTGAGCCTTAGTCCCCGTTTACGGCCGTTCTTTCCAGGGCTCATGGTCGGAAAGCACTCCGGTGCTTTTTCGGGGCACCCGGATTCGGCTCGCCACTACCACCGCGGACCAAATTACGAGGCCCAGCCTGTATTTTTGCGAGTGTGTGTGTGTCCCTTTGACGAGCCGCGGGTTGCCGCATCTGATCAATGAGTGGGAGAGAGATAGACGATAAAACGGCGGCTTGTCAAAGCCGAGTGTGCTCCTTTGACGTGCCGCATCTGAGCAATGAGTGCGAGAGAGAGAAAGGACAAAACAGCGTATGGACCAATCCAAGTTGAGCCTTAGTCCCCGTTTACGGCCGTTCTTTCCAGGGCTCATGGTCGGAAAGCACTCCGGTGCTTTTTCGGGGCACCCGGATTCCGGCTCGCCACTACCACCGCGGACCAAATTACGAGGCCCAGCCTGTATTTTTGCGAGTGTGTGTGTGTCCCTTTGACGAGCCGCGGGTTGCCGCATCTGATCAATGAGTGGGAGAGAGATAGACGATAAAACGGCGGCTTGTCAAAGCCGAGTGTGCTCCTTTGACGTGCCGCATCTGAGCAATGAGTGCGAGAGAGAGAAAGGACAAAACAGCGTATGGACCAATCCAAGTTGAGCCTTAGTCCCCGTTTACGGCCGTTCTTTCCAGGGCTCATGGTCGGAAAGCACTCCGGTGCTTTTTCGGGGCACCCGGATTCCGGCTCGCCACTACCACCGCGGACCAAATTACGAGGCCCAGCCTGTATTTTTGCGAGTGTGTGTGTGTCCCTTTGACGAGCCGCGGGTTGCCGCATCTGATCAATGAGTGGGAGAGAGATAGACGATAAAACGGCGGCTTGTCAAAGCCGAGTGTGCTCCTTTGACGTGCCGCATCTGAGCAATGAGTGCGAGAGAGAGAAAGGACAAAACAGCGTATGGACCAATCCAAGTTGAGCCTTAGTCCCCGTTTACGGCCGTTCTTTCCAGGGCTCATGGTCGGAAAGCACTCCGGTGCTTTTTCGGGGCACCCGGATTCCGGCTCGCCACTACCACCGCGGACCAAATTACGAGGCCCAGCCTGTATTTTTGCGAGTGTGTGTGTGTCCCTTTGACGAGCCGCGGGTTGCCGCATCTGATCAATGAGTGGGAGAGAGATAGACGATAAAACGGCGGCTTGTCAAAGCCGAGTGTGCTCCTTTGACGTGCCGCATCTGAGCAATGAGTGCGAGAGAGAGAAAGGACAAAACAGCGTATGGACCAATCCAAGTTGAGCCTTAGTCCCCGTTTACGGCCGTTCTTTCCAGGGCTCATGGTCGGAAAGCACTCCGGTGCTTTTTCGGGGCACCCGGATTCCGGCTCGCCACTACCACCGCGGACCAAATTACGAGGCCCAGCCTGTATTTTTGCGAGTGTGTGTGTGTCCCTTTGACGAGCCGCGGGTTGCCGCATCTGATCAATGAGTGGGAGAGAGATAGACGATAAAACGGCGGCTTGTCAAAGCCGAGTGTGCTCCTTTGACGTGCCGCATCTGAGCAATGAGTGCGAGAGAGAGAAAGGACAAAACAGCGTATGGACCAATCCAAGTTGAGCCTTAGTCCCCGTTTACGGCCGTTCTTTCCAGGGCTCATGGTCGGAAAGCACTCCGGTGCTTTTTCGGGGCACCCGGATTCCGGCTCGCCACTACCACCGCGGACCAAATTACGAGGCCCAGCCTGTATTTTTGCGAGTGTGTGTGTGTCCCTTTGACGAGCCGCGGGTTGCCGCATCTGATCAATGAGTGGGAGAGAGATAGACGATAAAACGGCGGCTTGTCAAAGCCGAGTGTGCTCCTTTGACGTGCCGCATCTGAGCAATGAGTGCGAGAGAGAGAAAGGACAAAACAGCGTATGGACCAATCCAAGTTGAGCCTTAGTCCCCGTTTACGGCCGTTCTTTCCAGGGCTCATGGTCGGAAAGCACTCCGGTGCTTTTTCGGGGCACCCGGATTCGGGCTCGCCACTACCACCGCGGACCAAATTACGAGGCCCAGCCTGTATTTTTGCGAGTGTGTGTGTGTCCCTTTGACGAGCCGCGGGTTGCCGCATCTGATCAATGAGTGGGAGAGAGATAGACGATAAAACGGCGGCTTGTCAAAGCCGAGTGTGCTCCTTTGACGTGCCGCATCTGAGCAATGAGTGCGAGAGAGAGAAAGGACAAAACAGCGTATGGACCAATCCAAGTTGAGCCTTAGTCCCCGTTTACGGCCGTTCTTTCCAGGGCTCATGGTCGGAAAGCACTCCGGTGCTTTTTCGGGGCACCCGGATTCCGGCTCGCCACTACCACCGCGGACCAAATTACGAGGCCCAGCCTGTATTTTTGCGAGTGTGTGTGTGTCCCTTTGACGAGCCGCGGGTTGCCGCATCTGATCAATGAGTGGGAGAGAGATAGACGATAAAACGGCGGCTTGTCAAAGCCGAGTGTGCTCCTTTGACGTGCCGCATCTGAGCAATGAGTGCGAGAGAGAGAAAGGACAAAACAGCGTATGGACCAATCCAAGTTGAGCCTTAGTCCCCGTTTACGGCCGTTCTTTCCAGGGCTCATGGTCGGAAAGCACTCCGGTGCTTTTTCGGGGCACCCGGATTCGGGCTCGCCACTACCACCGCGGACCAAATTACGAGGCCCAGCCTGTATTTTTGCGAGTGTGTGTGTGTCCCTTTGACGAGCCGCGGGTTGCCGCATCTGATCAATGAGTGGGAGAGAGATAGACGATAAAACGGCGGCTTGTCAAAGCCGAGTGTGCTCCTTTGACGTGCCGCATCTGAGCAATGAGTGCGAGAGAGAGAAAGGACAAAACAGCGTATGGACCAATCCAAGTTGAGCCTTAGTCCCCGTTTACGGCCGTTCTTTCCAGGGCTCATGGTCGGAAAGCACTCCGGTGCTTTTTCGGGGCACCCGGATTCGGGCTCGCCACTACCACCGCGGACCAAATTACGAGGCCCAGCCTGTATTTTTGCGAGTGTGTGTGTGTCCCTTTGACGAGCCGCGGGTTGCCGCATCTGATCAATGAGTGGGAGAGAGATAGACGATAAAACGGCGGCTTGTCAAAGCCGAGTGTGCTCCTTTGACGTGCCGCATCTGAGCAATGAGTGCGAGAGAGAGAAAGGACAAAACAGCGTATGGACCAATCCAAGTTGAGCCTTAGTCCCCGTTTACGGCCGTTCTTTCCAGGGCTCATGGTCGGAAAGCACTCCGGTGCTTTTTCGGGGCACCCGGATTCCGGCTCGCCACTACCACCGCGGACCAAATTACGAGGCCCAGCCTGTATTTTTGCGAGTGTGTGTGTGTCCCTTTGACGAGCCGCGGGTTGCCGCATCTGATCAATGAGTGGGAGAGAGATAGACGATAAAACGGCGGCTTGTCAAAGCCGAGTGTGCTCCTTTGACGTGCCGCATCTGAGCAATGAGTGCGAGAGAGAGAAAGGACAAAACAGCGTATGGACCAATCCAAGTTGAGCCTTAGTCCCCGTTTACGGCCGTTCTTTCCAGGGCTCATGGTCGGAAAGCACTCCGGTGCTTTTTCGGGGCACCCGGATTCGGGCTCGCCACTACCACCGCGGACCAAATTACGAGGCCCAGCCTGTATTTTTGCGAGTGTGTGTGTGTCCCTTTGACGAGCCGCGGGTTGCCGCATCTGATCAATGAGTGGGAGAGAGATAGACGATAAAACGGCGGCTTGTCAAAGCCGAGTGTGCTCCTTTGACGTGCCGCATCTGAGCAATGAGTGCGAGAGAGAGAAAGGACAAAACAGCGTATGGACCAATCCAAGTTGAGCCTTAGTCCCCGTTTACGGCCGTTCTTTCCAGGGCTCATGGTCGGAAAGCACTCCGGTGCTTTTTCGGGGCACCCGGATTCGGGCTCGCCACTACCACCGCGGACCAAATTACGAGGCCCAGCCTGTATTTTTGCGAGTGTGTGTGTGTCCCTTTGACGAGCCGCGGGTTGCCGCATCTGATCAATGAGTGGGAGAGAGATAGACGATAAAACGGCGGCTTGTCAAAGCCGAGTGTGCTCCTTTGACGTGCCGCATCTGAGCAATGAGTGCGAGAGAGAGAAAGGACAAAACAGCGTATGGACCAATCCAAGTTGAGCCTTAGTCCCCGTTTACGGCCGTTCTTTCCAGGGCTCATGGTCGGAAAGCACTCCGGTGCTTTTTCGGGGCACCCGGATTCGGGCTCGCCACTACCACCGCGGACCAAATTACGAGGCCCAGCCTGTATTTTTGCGAGTGTGTGTGTGTCCCTTTGACGAGCCGCGGGTTGCCGCATCTGATCAATGAGTGGGAGAGAGATAGACGATAAAACGGCGGCTTGTCAAAGCCGAGTGTGCTCCTTTGACGTGCCGCATCTGAGCAATGAGTGCGAGAGAGAGAAAGGACAAAACAGCGTATGGACCAATCCAAGTTGAGCCTTAGTCCCCGTTTACGGCCGTTCTTTCCAGGGCTCATGGTCGGAAAGCACTCCGGTGCTTTTTCGGGGCACCCGGATTCCGGCTCGCCACTACCACCGCGGACCAAATTACGAGGCCCAGCCTGTATTTTTGCGAGTGTGTGTGTGTCCCTTTGACGAGCCGCGGGTTGCCGCATCTGATCAATGAGTGGGAGAGAGATAGACGATAAAACGGCGGCTTGTCAAAGCCGAGTGTGCTCCTTTGACGTGCCGCATCTGAGCAATGAGTGCGAGAGAGAGAAAGGACAAAACAGCGTATGGACCAATCCAAGTTGAGCCTTAGTCCCCGTTTACGGCCGTTCTTTCCAGGGCTCATGGTCGGAAAGCACTCCGGTGCTTTTTCGGGGCACCCGGATTCGGGCTCGCCACTACCACCGCGGACCAAATTACGAGGCCCAGCCTGTATTTTTGCGAGTGTGTGTGTGTCCCTTTGACGAGCCGCGGGTTGCCGCATCTGATCAATGAGTGGGAGAGAGATAGACGATAAAACGGCGGCTTGTCAAAGCCGAGTGTGCTCCTTTGACGTGCCGCATCTGAGCAATGAGTGCGAGAGAGAGAAAGGACAAAACAGCGTATGGACCAATCCAAGTTGAGCCTTAGTCCCCGTTTACGGCCGTTCTTTCCAGGGCTCATGGTCGGAAAGCACTCCGGTGCTTTTTCGGGGCACCCGGATTCGGGCTCGCCACTACCACCGCGGACCAAATTACGAGGCCCAGCCTGTATTTTTGCGAGTGTGTGTGTGTCCCTTTGACGAGCCGCGGGTTGCCGCATCTGATCAATGAGTGGGAGAGAGATAGACGATAAAACGGCGGCTTGTCAAAGCCGAGTGTGCTCCTTTGACGTGCCGCATCTGAGCAATGAGTGCGAGAGAGAGAAAGGACAAAACAGCGTATGGACCAATCCAAGTTGAGCCTTAGTCCCCGTTTACGGCCGTTCTTTCCAGGGCTCATGGTCGGAAAGCACTCCGGTGCTTTTTCGGGGCACCCGGATTCGGGCTCGCCACTACCACCGCGGACCAAATTACGAGGCCCAGCCTGTATTTTTGCGAGTGTGTGTGTGTCCCTTTGACGAGCCGCGGGTTGCCGCATCTGATCAATGAGTGGGAGAGAGATAGACGATAAAACGGCGGCTTGTCAAAGCCGAGTGTGCTCCTTTGACGTGCCGCATCTGAGCAATGAGTGCGAGAGAGAGAAAGGACAAAACAGCGTATGGACCAATCCAAGTT